>NW_011477142.1:189461-210670 GCF_000754665.1 Bison bison bison | reverse complement strand
AGGCTCTTTAGTTCTTCACTTTCTGCCATAAGGGTGGTGTCATCTGCATATCTGAGGTTATTGATATTTCTCCCTGCAATCTTGATTCCAGCTTGTGCTTCCTCCAGCCCAGTGTTCTCATGATGTACTCTGCATATAAGTTAAATAAGCAGGGTGACAATATACAGCCTTGACGTACTCCTTTTCCTGTTTGGAACCAGTCTGTTGTTCCATGTCCAGTTCTAACTGTAGCTTCCTGACCTGCGTACAGGTTTCTCAAGAGGCAGGTCAGGTGGTCTGCTATTCCCATCTCTTTCAGAATTTTCCCCAGTTAAGTATTTTTAAATTATGTGCTTTTTAAAGACAGTGCTACTGCACACTTAATATATGGCAGTATAGTGTAAACATAACTTTCATATGCACTTTTTTTTGGAAGGCCAAAAAGAAATGTGTCTCACTTTGGATATTCACTTTATTGAGTGATCTGGAACCAAACCTACAGTATCTCTGAGGTATGCCTGTATTCCCTTTCTAGTGTTCAATTTATTAATTTATTACTTTATATCAAAAGTAAACTCTTGGTTTCCTATGTTGTTCAGTGAGTTATGCTCCATTACTATCATTACTTAGTTTTATGCCTTAATTGTTTTACATTTGGATAGTGGGAACTTCTTTAAGCTGGCTCCTATTTCCTTTTTTAAATAAACTTTTTATTTTGCAATAATTTTTGATTTACAGAAAGAGTTACAAAGGTAGTACATGGAGTTCCCATATATTCTCTACCCAATTTCCCTAATGTCAAATCTTGTAATCAAGGTAAACTAGTCAAGACTAAGGAAGTAACATTGGTACATTATTATTAACTGAACTATAGACTTGCTTGGATTTCATTTGTTTTTTCACTTATGTCCTTTTCCTGTTGCAGGTTACAATCCGGGGTACCACATTCAGGTATCACATCTCCTTAGTCTCCATTATACACCTGTTTCTTAGTCTTTTCTTTGTTTCTCATGACTTGATAATTTGGTCAGAAATTTTTTAGAACGCCCTTCACCTTGGGTTTGTATAATCCTTTTATTATGGGAGATCAGGGTTATGGAATTTGGGGAAGAATTCCACAGAGGTGAAGTCCACTTCTGATCACGTTGTTTGATGGGGTACATGTCATCAGCATGACTTCTACTGGTGATGTTAACCTTGATCACTTGTTTAAAATTATGTCTGCTACATCACTTCTTTGTAAAGATTCTCTTTTTTTTTTTTCCTGTTCACTGTTCTTTGGAAACAAGTCACTAGTTCGGTTCTCACAGTTAAGGAACGGGTCCTTTTTTTTTTTTTTTTTTTTTTATAGTTGATTTGCAATGTTATATTAATTTCAAGTGTACAACAGAGTGATTCAGTATTTTTATAGATTATACTGCATTTAAAGTGATGAAATATTAGCTATATTCTAGCTATATTCCCTGTGTCATATATTACATCCTTATATCTTGCTTATTTAATACATGCTGCTTTGTACCTCTTCCTCCCCTACCCCTGTCTCTTGCAGCCTTTCCCCATCTCTCTCCCCCTTGGTAACCACTAGGATGTTCTCTATATCAGTAAATCTGTTTCTGTTTTGTTATATTCATTTCTTTCTTTGTTTTATTTTTTGAATTCCACATGTAAGTGATAACATAGTATTTATCTTTCTCTGTCTAATTTTCACTAAGCATAATACCTTCCAGGTCCAACCAAGTATGTTGTAGCAAATGGCAAAATTTCATTATTTTTAACATTATTTTAAACTAATTATTAATCATTATTTTAAGCTAATATTCCATCGTGTGTACATATACAGTATCTTTTTTACCCTTTTATCTTTTCATGGATGCTTAGGTTGCTTCTAAATCTTGTCTTTTGGTCTGATATGCTTTTGACATGTCCCTGTCATTCACTGAGCAGTTCCTTTGTTTTTGACACAGTAAGGTGATGTAGCTTGTTACTTTCTGTGCTTTAGCCCAGGGATCTCAGACCCCAAGGCTGTGGGCTGGTACTGTTCTGTGGCCTGTTAGAAACCGGGCCGCACGGCAGGAGGTGAGTGGTGCACAAGCAAGGGAAGCTTTACCTGTGTTTGCAGCTGCTCCGGATCGCTTCCATTACCACCGGAGCTCCGCCTCCTGTTAGATCAGTGGCGGTACTGGATGCTTATAGGACCACAATAAATTTAATGTGCTGTAAACATCCCCAAACCATCCCCACCCCCTGCCTGCTCTGTGGAAAAATTGTCTTCCACGAAACCAGTCCCTGGTGCCAAAAAGATTTGGGACCACTGCTTTCGCCCTTGAATCATCCATTTCATTAGGGTTGTGTTCCCCCAAATTTATGTGTTGAAGCCGTAAGTGCCAGTATGGCTGGGGTCTTTGTGGAAGTAAATAAATTTAAAGGAAGTCATAAAGGTGGGGCTTTGGTCTGATAGGATAATTGTCATTGAAGAAAAGACACCAGAAAGCTCTCTTTCTGCTGTGTGCCTCGCCCCCAGCCCTACCCCAATGAGTGCAATCACCAAGGAGAGGCTATGGGAGGACATAGTGAGGAGGTGACCATGTACACGCCAGGGAGAAGATCTCAGCAGAAGCCAAACCAAGTAGAACTTTGATCTTGGAGTTCTAGCTTTCAGAATTGTGAGGAAGGTAAGTTTCTGTTGCCTGTGATATTTTGTGGTGACAGTCTCAATGACCATTACAAAGCCTAGTTTTTTTTAGGGGAAATGATGTTAAGAAGCCAGGATCTGGGAGCTAGATGTACTCATTGCCTTTGAGATGTCACTGCTGTCAATTGCTCTTAATAGGCAAAGCTCAAGAATATACTAGCGTATGTATTATGTCGGAGAAGGCGATGGCAACCCACTCTAGTACTCTTGCCTGGAAAATCCCATGGATGGAGGAGCCTGGTAGGCTGCAGTCCATGGGGTCGTGAAGAGTCGGACACGACTGAGCGACTCACTTTCACTTTTCACTTTCATGCATTGGAGAGGGAAATGGCAACCCACTCCAGTGTTTTTGCCTGGAGAATCCCAGGGACGGGGGAGCCTGGTGGGCTGCCGTCTGTGGGGTCGCACAGAGTCAGACACAACTGAAGCAACTTAGGAGCAGCACCAGCATGTATTATGTACACACATACATTTCCACCTTTATCGAGAGTAATGAGTTCACACTGATGTATTAGATTGCAGTCTAACATAATGGATTTCTCGCTAGCTCTCTCCCAATCCATATTTGTTCCTTCTTTTTCTGACAAGGAGAAACCTGATGTTCATGGTCCTTAACATATTTACTTATTTGAACAATTCTCCTGTGAGTAAGTAATCTCCCATCACCACTGTGAGGAAACTGTCTCCTCTCCCATGCAGATGCCCGCCTCATCCAATTTAAGCTCCTTCTTCCTGCACTGGGCTGTTCCACTGGCCAGAAGGCCTTCTCACCTTGCTTGAGTTCTTGACACTCTGAGCTGGGTTTCCCTTCTGGGCAAGTCTCCTTCTCACCTTGCTTGAGCTCTGAAACCTGAGGTATTAAATAAGATGTTTTGTGTAAGTATGTTTAAGGGACAGTTGTTGTTTAGTCGTTAAGTCATGTCGGACTCTTTTGTGACCCCATGGACTGTAACCCACCAGTCTCCTCTGTCCGTGAGATTTCCCAGGCAAAATTACTGGAGTGGGTAGCCATTTCCATCTCCAGGGGATCTCCCTGACCCAGGGATTGAACATGCTTCTCCTGCATTGGCAGGCAGGTTCCCTACCACTGAGCCACCAGGGAGGCCCAAGGGTACAGTGGTATCTATTGTTAGTGATTGTTGTGGGCAGAATTTAGAAATAGCCCCCCAAGATTTCTAATCCATGAAACTGTGACTATGTACATAATACATATGCTCGTATATTCTTGAGCTTTGCCTATTAAGGTGTCACATGTGTGATTGTTACATACATGACAGAAGAGAATTTTTGCAGATCTAATTAAGGTTATTACTCAGTTGATTTGGGATTATCAAAAGGGAGATTATCCAGGTGAGCCATATCTGACTATACTAGTCCATTGAAAGCAAAATTTTCTCCAGCTGTTAGCAGAGGGAGAAGTCAGATGATTTGAAGCACAGGAAGGATTTGATGCACTGTTGCTGGGTTTGAAGATGGAGGGGTCCACATACAAGGATTTTAGAGCCGTCTCTAGATGCTGAGTGTGGTCCCCAACTGACAACCAGCAAGAAAATGGGGACTTCAGTTCAACAACTGCAAGAAACTGAATTCTGCTAACTGACTTCATGAGTGGAAGTGCATTCTTCCTTAGAGCTTCCAGATAAGAGCTCAGCCTGCCTAAGACCTTGATTTTGGCCTTGAGAGACCCTGAGAATTCATTTGAGCTTGCCAGAACTTTTGACCTACAGTACTGAGAGATAACAAATGGGGGTTATTTTTAAACAATTTAATTTTTGATAATTAGTCATACATCCAGGTGATGTTTGAAAAGAAAAACACTTGTGTCAGAGAAGAGGAGATTGTAATTTCTGTCTGGCTTTTATTTGGGAAAATAAAGAAATTTTCTTTGGTTGTCTAAATCTATTAGATTTAACAAATCTATCTACATTTTCTTTGCTTATCTAAATCTATCTATTGGGGATGTCTGTAAGCAAGAACTGCTCATGGAGAACCTCTTATTGCTGCTGCTGCTGCTGCTGCTAAGTCGCTACAGTCGTGTCCAACTCTGTGCAACCCCATAGATGGCAGCCCACCAGGCTCCCCCAACCCTGGGATTCTCAAGGCAAGAATACTGGAGTGGGTTGCCATTTCCTTCTCCAATGCATGAAAGTGAAAAGTGAACATGAAGTCACTCAGTTGTGTCCGACTCCTAGCAACCCCATGGACTGCAGCCTACCAGGCTCCTCCGTCCATGGGATTTTCCAGGCAAGAGTACTGGAGTGGGGTGCCATTGCCTTCTCTGCCTCTTATTGCTAGACATATAATATTAATTAATTTGAGGTATGTTAATATTTTCTTTTAAAGAAGTAAGTTATGTATTAGATTAGTGTAAAGAGAGTAATTTTTTGAGCACTTTATTTTTTCTTTTTGCTCAGAACTTTTTTTAAATGGAATACAACTGCTTTACAATGTTGTGTTAGTTTTTGTTGCACGCTCAAGTAAATCAGCCACATGCATACCTATATCCCCTCTTGGACTTCCCTTCCAGTGCCCCCCACCCAGCCGCTGCCTCAGGTGCATCTAACTGAGCTTTCTGAGCTTTATAGCAGCTTCCAACTAGGTGGTAGTATATATATGTCAATCTCAATCTCCCAATTCGTCCCACCCCCACTCTTTCCCTTATGTCCATATATCTGGGTCTCTATTCCTGGCTTGGAAATAGGTTCATCTGTACCATTTTTCTATATTCCACACATATGCATTAATACACAATATTTGTTTTTCTGACTTCACTCTATATAACAGACTGTAGGCTCATCCATGTCTTTACAAATGACCCTATTTTGTTCCTTTTAGTGACTGAGTAATGACTCAGACAGTAAAGAATCTGCAATACAGGAGACCTGGATTTGATCCCTGGGTTGGGAAGATCCCCTGGTGAAGGGAATGGCAACCCACTCCAGTATTCTTGCCTGGAAAATTCCATGGTCAGAGATGCCTGGGGGACTACAGTCCATGGGGTTGCAGAGTTGGACACAACTGAGCGACTAACACACACTCAATATTCCGTTGTATATATGTACCACACCTTATTTATCTATTCATCTGTCATTGGACATTTAGGTTGATTCCTTGTCCTGCCTGTTGTGACTAGTGCGGCAGTGAACATCGGGGTGCATGTGTCCTTTTGAATTATGATTTTCTCAGGGTATATGCCCAGTAGTGGGATTGCTGGGTCATACGGTAGTGCTGTGTTAAGCTTTTCAAGGAACCTCCAAACTGTTCTCCACAGTGGCTGTATCAGCTTACATTCCCACTGGCAGTGTAAGATTTCTCCACATCCTCTCCAGCACTTATTGTTCGTGGATTTTTTGCTAATAGCCGTTCTGACTGGTGTGAATTGATAACCTCATTGTAGTTTTGATTTACATGTCCCTGATAATTAGTGATGTTGAGCAGCTTTTCATCTATGTGTCTTCTTTGGAGAGGTGTCAGTTGAGGTCTTCTGCCTGTTTTTGACTGGGTTGTTTTTCTGATACTGAGCTGCATGGGGTGTTTGTGTCTTTTGGAGACTAGTCCTTTGTTGCTTCATTTGCAAATATTTTCTCTCATCCTGAGGGTTGTCTTTTCATCTTGTTCATGATTTCCTTTGCTGTGCAAGAGCTTTTAAGTTTAATTAGGTCCCTTTTGTTTATTTTTGTTTTTATTTTCATTGCTTTAGGAGGTGGATCAAATATTTTCTTTTAAAGAAGTGAGCTATGTATTAGGTTAGTGTAAAGAGTAATTTTTGAGCACTTTCAATATATTGGTTTATGTTTAGATTGTAAAATAATCTCAGAAAAGAATGCTGTATTGGAGTTGATCAAGATGATATGTAGAAACAAATATGCATTTAAATATTCAAAGTCTGCTTTTTGCTAGACGTTGGAGACCTTTTTACGAACAAGGTCAGATGCATGGTATTTGCTATTTACTAAGCCTGCAATCTAAGGAAGATTCAGGTATATAAGCAGTTAAAATACAGATGATGGGTGCTAAGAGTGTTGTGATGGGAAAAGTAAAAAATGCTGTGGGGGCACAGAAGGAGGATATCTACTCCACACTTGAGAGAGTCAGAAAGGCTTCTTAGAGAAATTCATTAAAGTTGAAACCCAGGGGGAGAGAAATAAACTAGGGGAAAGGAGCTAAAGAGAGGGGTGAGGAATATCCATAGCAATACGCAGAGTTTGAGAAGGGTAGTGATTCAATTTAAGGCTAGCACATGAAGCAGGACCAGATGATTGAAAGCTATTTAAGAGAATTTGAATTTTATTTTAAAGAAAATGAGAGTCTATTGAAATATTTAAAAACAAGAGAGTGATGCATTCAGACGTCTGCTGCTGCTAAGTCGCTTCAGTCGTGTCCGACTCTGTGCGACCCCATAGACGGCAGCCCACCAGGCTCCCCTGTCCCTGGGATTCTCCAGGCAAGAACACTGGAGTGGGCTGCCATTTCCTTCTCCAATGCATGAAAGTGAAAAGTGAAAGTGAAGTCGCTCAGTCATGTCCGACTCCTAGCGACCCCATGGACTGCAGCCTTCCTCCATCCATGGGATTTTCCAGGCAAGAGTACCAGAGTGGGGTGCCATCGCCTTCTCCATTCAGACATCTAGCTGTCAAAAAGTAAAATTGTTGCTTTTATCTCCCAAACGTTGTTCTTAACCCTGATCTCTGCTCTAAGGTTAGGAGGTTAGTGATATAGTAAGCGTTAGAAATGTGATGGAAATGAACAGTTCATAGATTTTATTTTTGTATCACTGATACTTAAGATTTAGAATAATTCAGTGTGTTTGGTCTAAAGTATGTCAAATTGTGTTTGAATCCCAGATTGATTATATATTGTCTGTACAAGTTCCTTCTCTAGGCCTTAGTAACCTTGGCTATAAACTCCATAATAATATCCAACTTAAAAATCCAGACCAAGGGGTTGTTATGGTTAAACAAGATTATTTCAGTAAAAAGCCTGGGATAAAGTAAATATTCAGTAAATTATTATTATTATTATACTGCTAATAAAAAATTGAAAGTTTACTAATCTTTTTAGGCCATGTCAAAATGTTCCTCTGGCAAAAACTTGGTATTCAAATGAACTTTCCAGCAAAACAGCTGCATTGAAAGCTGTTAAAAATTTAGCTGAGTTAAATTGACACCACATTTACTCAGTCAAGGTGACTTTCCTGGTGGCTTAGACAGTAAAGCGTCTGCCTACAGTACTGGAGACCTGGGTTCAATCCCTGGGTCAGGAAGATCTCCTGGAGAAGGAAATGGCAATCCACTCCAGTATTCTTGCCTGGAAAATCCCATGGACGGAAGAGCCTGGTAGGCTACAGTCCATGGGGTCACAAAGAGTCAGACACAACTGAGCAACTTCATTTTCTTTCACAGTTTACTCACCCAATATCATGAAACGTATATGGCCTTGTGTTGGGCCAAAAAAAAGTATTATCAGGTGTGTAACATTCAAAGGACCGTGAACTTCCTGATGTTCAAGCTGGTTTTAGAAAAGGCAGAGGAACCAGAGATCAAATTGCCAACATCTGCTGGATCATGGAAAAAGCAAGAGAGTTCCAGAAAAACATCTAGTTCTGCTTTATTGCCTATGCCAAAGCCTTTGACTGTGTGGATCACAATAAACTTTGGAGAATTCTGAAAGAGATGGGAATACCAGACCACCTGACCTGCCTCTTGAGAAATTTGTATGCAGGTCAGGAAGCAACAGTTAGAACTGGACATGGAACAGCAGACTGGTTCCAAATAGGAAAAGGATTCCGTCAAGGCTGTATACTGTCACCCTGCTTATTTAACTTCTATGCAGAGTACATCATGAGAAACGCTGGACTGGAAGAAACACAAGCTGGAATCAAGATTGCCGGGAGAAATATCAATAACCTCAGATATGCAGATGACACCACCTTTATGGCAGAAAGTGAAGAGGAACTAAAAAGCCTCTTGATGAAGATTCAGAAAACGAAGATCATGGCATCCGGTCCCTTCACTTCATGGGAAATAGATGGGGAAACAGTGGAAACAGTGTCAGACTTTATTTTCTTGGGCTCCAAAATCACTGCAGATGGTGACTGCAGCCATGAAATTAAAAGACACTTACTTCTTGGAAGGAAAGTTATGTCCAACCTAGATAGCATATTTAAAAGCAGAGATATCACTTTGCCAGCAAAGGTCTGTCTAGTCAAGGCTATGGTTTTTCCTGTGGTCATGTATGGATGTGAGAGTTGGGACTGTGAATAAAGCTGAGCACCGAAGAATTGATGCTTTTGAACTGTGGTGTTGGAGAAGACTCTTGAGAGTCCCTTGGACTGCAAGGAGATCCAACCAGTCCATTCTGAAGGAGATCAGCCCTGGCATTTCTTTGCAGGGAATGATGCTGAAGCTGAAACTCCAGTACTTTGGCCACATCATGAGAATAGTTGACTCATTGGAAAAGACTCTGATGCTGGGAGGGATTGGGGTCAGGAGGAGAAGGGGATGACAGAGGATGAGATGGCTGGATGGCATCACTGACTCGATGGACGTGAGTCTGAGTGAACTCCGGGAGTTGGTGATGGACAGGGAGGCCTGGCATGCTGCAGTTCATGGGGTCTCGAAGAGTCAGACACGACTGAGTGACTGAACTGAACATTCAAAGGTAGTTCTAAGCAAGCAATGGCATACATAGGTGTGGCTCCTCGGAGAGACATCTGAGGTGGAAATAAAAATTTGGTGACCCCTGGCATGAAGATAGGATTTAAGTCATTGCAATAGATGTAGAAAAAACTACTGATAACATTTAATATCCATTCATAATAAAAACTCATAGCAAATAGGAATAGAAGATTCCCAAACTTAAAGAATATCTCCAGAAACCAAAAACAATCATATTCAATGGTAAAATATTTAAAAATTTCCCTATGAGATTAACGGCAATACCAGAATCACTTTACGGCTGGAATAATGTAGCTAACTCTAACGGACTAAAAACTAAGTGAATAAAGCATTTTACAACTTTTGGGAAACAGTAAATTATATATAATATTTATATTAATTTGTATTTATATACATACATGAGCAAATATGCCAGCAAAATGTAGTATGCCAGCAAATTTGGAAAGCTCAGCAGTGGCCACAGGACTAGAAAAGGTGTTTTCATTCCAATCCCCAAGAAAGACAATGCCAAAGAATGTTAAAACTACTGCACAATTTTACTCATCTCACATGCTGGCAAAGTAATGCTCAAAATTCTCCAAGCCAGGCTTCAACAGTACATGAACCATGAACTTCCAGATGTTCAAGGATTTAGAAAAGGCAAAGGAACCAGAGATCAAATTGCCAGATGTTCAAGGATTTAGAAAAGGCAGAGGAACCAGAGATCAAATTGCCAACATCCGTTGGATCATCGAAAAAGCAAGAGAGTTCCAGAAAAACATCTACTTTTGCTTTATTGACTATGCTGAAGCCTTGGACTGTGTGGATCACAACAAACTGTGGAAAATTCTTCAAGAGATGGGAATACCAGACCACCTTACCTGCCTCCTGAGAAACCTATATGCAGATCAAGAAGCAACAGTTAGAACTGGACATGGAACAAAACACTGGTTCCAAATTGGGAAAGGAATAAGTCAAAGCTGAATATTGTCACCCTGCTTATTTAATTTATATGCAGAGTACATCACACAAAATGCTGGGCTGGATGAAGCACAAGTTGGAATCAAGATTGCCCAGAGAAATATCAATAACCTCAGATATGCAGATGACACCACCCTTATGGCAGAAAGTGAAGAACTAAAAAGCCTCTTGATGAAAGTGAAAGAGGAGAGTGAAAAAGTTGGCTTAAAACTCAGCATTCAAAAAACTAAGATCATGGCATCTGGTCCCATCACTTCATGGCAAATAGATGGGGAAATAATGGAAACAGTGAGAGACTTTATTTTCTTGGGCTCCAAAATCACTGCAGATGGTGACTGCAGCCATGAAATTAAAAGACGCTTGCTCCTTGGAAGAAAAGCTATGACCAACCTAGACAAAATATTTAAAAGCAGAGACATTACTTTGTGGACAGAGGTCTGTCTAGTCAAAGCTGCGGTTTTTCCAGTAGTCATGTGTGGATGTGAAAGTTGAAGAAAGCTGAGTACCTAAGAATTGATGCTTTTGAACTGTGGTGTTGGAGAAGACTCTTGAGAGTCCCTTGGACTGCAAGGAGATCCAACCAGTCCATCCTAAAGAAAATCAGTCCTGAGTATTCATTGGAAGGACTGATACTGAAACTGAAACTCCAATACTTTGGCCTGCTGATGTGAAGAACTGACTCATTGAAAAAGACTCTGATGCTGGGAAAGATTGAAGGCAGGAGGAGAAGGGGATGACAGAGAATAAAATGGTTGGATGGCATCACCAACTTGATGGACATGAGTTTGAGCAAGCTCTGGTAGTTGGTGATGAACAGGGAAGCCTGGGGTGCTGCAGTCCATGGTGATGCAGAGTTGGACCTGACTGAGCAACTGAACTGATCTGACATACATAAAGAAGTTGATTGGTTGATTGAGGGGGCAGCCTAATCTAAAATCCGGTGAGGCATACCAACAGGTTAGAAACTCAGGCAGGTGTTGATGCTACAGTCTTATTTATTTGGCTGCATTGGATCTTCCTTGTGGTGTATGGGCTTCTGTCTAATTTGGCCCAGGATCTAGAGTGTGTGGGCTCAGTAGTTGCAGCACATGAGCTTAATTGCACCATGGCCTGTGCAGTCTTAGTTCCCTAACCAAGGATAGAACCTATAGCCCCTGGGTTGGAAGATGGATTCTTAACCTCTGGTCCACCTTGGGAGCCCTGATGCTACAATCTTAAGGCAGGATTTCTTCTTCAGAATACCCTTTTTTCTCTTCAGGTCTACAGTTGATTAGATGGGGCCCACCCATATTATTAAAGGGGATCTCCTTCACTTTAGAGTAAGCTGATTGTAGATATTAACCATATCTATAAAATACCTTTACAGCAACACCTAGATTATTGAGTTTAATAACTAGATTCTTTAGCCAAGTTCACATATAAAACTAACCATCACAATGCCCTGCCTTATTAATCAAGGGAGTGCAAATCAAGAGCACAAGGAAGTATGACTTTATATCCACTAAATTGACAAAATTTAAGTATCTTCTAAGACCAAGCATTGTAAGGACTCTCATATATTGATGGGAATGTAAACTGTAATAGTCATTCTGATAGAGAAGTTGGCACTTTCTTATAAAGATGTATATATAGGACGTTCATGCCTTCAGAAATTTTTGCCCATGAACACCAGGAGACGTGTAAAGTTTACAAGAAGGTGATAGTAATTGTAAATATATATATGTAAAAGTAGCAAAACAACAGCAGCCTGGAAACAAATCAAGTATTCATTGATAGAAAAGTGGATCAGTAAATCATACTGAAGTCACAGAATGGAATAAATATTCCATAGTGTAAATAGTCACAGAATATTCAGTAGTGAATAAATGCGCAGTAGCCATGTGGATCGTGAGTGAATTTTAAAAACATAATATTGAGTATAAAACACAAGGCACAGAAGATTAAAATAGCATAATACCATTTTTATTAAAGCTCAGAAACAAACCAACAGAATATATTGTTAGGGAATACAGACCTGTGTGATGACTCTAGCTATGGGGGATGGGTCCGTGAAGGAAGACATAGTGGGATAGAATAGTGTTAAGTGTGCTGTTGAACTCCTGGGTGCTTATTTCATTATAATGCCTCATATTATATGTTACAGATAATCCTTTTGTATTGTCAAATCATTTTACATTTTATAAGAACATAAATAAAAATATTGGGTTGACCAAAAAGTTCATTTGGGTCCCATCTTACAGAAAAACACAGATGAACTTTTTGGCCATCCCAATATTTTTTTCATTCCAAAAAAAAAGTGAAATTTTAAAGAAGAGTGTTTTAATATATGAAAAGTTGTTTTTATAGTCTTTCTCTCTCTCTCTCTCTCTATATATATATATATAGCTGATTTAAAGTCTATGAAGGGCTTAGAAGACAATGTGATTCAGATTTAAAACTAAGGCTGGCTTTCAATCAAGAAGAGGTCCAGATGAGCTGAAACAATGGTTGTTTAACTTTTGGGGGTTTATTGTTTGACTGCTTTGAGCTGAAAGTTATTGAACCTCTTCCCAGAAAACACTTCATATGTGGAAAACTTTTCAGTTCCAGGGAGTGATGGTGAGTCTGGTCTGGAAATAGATTACTAAAGCTATCTAACAGTTACCAGTTTTAATGAGCTCATCCTACTGTAAGAAATGTATAGCAGATATTGCTAGTCAGAGGACAAAGAGTCTTCATCAAATGTGCAACTTCATTCCTTAAAGTTAGTTTGTAAATTCATAGAAGTATCCTAAAGCTACATTAGAAGAGGGAGACGTGATCTTAGTACTTTCAGTTTTGTGTGATGTGTATCATAGTCGGATTTTGGCAAATGGTTCAGGACTCTCTTTCAGGTTTTAAGTTTTTAATTTGGCCAACTTGCCAAGGCTCAAATTGAGGAGTGACCTACTTTTTCCTGGGTCAGAGCAACCAGGGCATGGGGAAAAATAATTCTTTTTTTCTTTGCAGGAAGTTTTGTAAACTTTCTGAGTTGGCGAAGTCTGTATTCCACATCTGATACATGGGAAAGCTGTGCTTAGAAATATGGGTACTTTAAAAATAAAATTTTCAACTTGCAAAAATGCATCCTTGAAAACTTAAGATCTCTCTCAGGTGGTTCTCTCAGCTAAATGAGTAATATAACATGTCATTGTTTTTGGATACTTGATAAAGTGAAGAGCGGTATCATGTTTTCTTTGGCATTTGACAGCTGTTAACTAGTGAAATGAGAGATTAGAGTTTGTGCAACTGAAAGCATACACTTGATGCCTTCAAACAAAACTGTGTCACCTTCTATATAAAGTATTCAATGAGCCTGTTAGCAAGATGTGTAGGGTATGCTATTGAGAGAGTTACGTTTTCTTAGAGAGTTTCTTATGCTGTTTTCTAAGTCCAATAAGATGTTGATGCTTACAAGATCAAAACTTATCATAGTTATATATAAACTATATATTGATCGTATTACCATATAATTCATCAAACAGTATTTTACACAATTGGTAAGTATATATATTTTAAAATATTGACTAATAAAGAATACTAAATTATCAACTTTACCTTTCTTATCTTTCTTATATAAAAGATGATTGTCTTTTTTTCACCCAGCTTGTTTTATACTATGCCTGTTAGGTCAGTTTCCCCACCCCCTTGCATTGGGTTGAAAGACAAAGTGTTTCTCAATTTGAAACTACCCTCTTATTTATTTTTCATTTCCAGTTGATCCCTTATTAAGGCACTAGAGCTATTGGTCTTTTAACTATCTGTGGCAGTGTACTATTTTTAGATAATCCTAGAAGGAATAAGTCAGTATAGCATAGCGGTTAAGACACAGTTCCCTGGAACCTAACCAGTTGGTGAATCTACACTCAGAAATTGACTAAGTGTAAGACTTTGGCAAGTTACTTGAATTTTCTCTCTTCTGTGGTTTCCTGTGTTTTTAATAAAAGGGTGACTTCAATGCTCTGGTACCTAGTAAAAACTGAGTGAGTGTTAAGTATAAAAATAGCAGTAATAAGAATTATTATTCTTGAATTAATTATTGATAGGTTACAGACTTAACACCCTAGCACTTATGTCTGTCTAGTGTATTTGTTTGTAGTACAGAACAGGTTGGCTGTACCACTCTCTATCTGGGTCCAAACGTCCAGTAATGCGATAGTTCAGTTCCTTTAAAAAGTAATAGTGATATCTGTTGTATATTATGAGTAAAATTTTCAGGGCCTAATATCAAATGAATGGCAAATTATATTTACTTTAATGTTTATGTGAGTGCTTAGTATATTCAAAGCAATATGGGTAATATACAGATAAAATATAGTTCCTGTACTCAAGTAGTATCAATTTAATAGAAGGTATTAGAGAAATTGGGCTTCCCTGGTGGCTCAGAGGTTAAAGCATCTGCCTGCAGGAGACCTGGGTTCGATCCCTGGGTTGGGAAGATCCCCTGGAGAAGGAAATGGCAACCCACTCCAGTATTCTGGTCTGGAAAATCCCATGGACAGAGGAGCCTGGTGGGCTACAGGCCAGGGGGTCGCAAAGAGTCAGACACGACTGAGCAACTTCATCTGATTAGAGAAATAGACAAAATATAGTGTATTTTCCCAGGTGGATGGAAGTTATGATATCAGAATTTAAGAATTCAGAATGGACGAGTAATACAAGCTAAACAAACCAGAAAACCAGTTTAAACATCTTAGGGAACTGAGGGGAAAGAAATTGGGCTGCATACTATAACTTGAGGGTTATTGCTTCATTTCCAGGGATCTCTAAGTTAGGTTTTATTTTATGTTTATTTATTCTTTATATTGGTATTACCATCTACAGATATGTGTGTGCTTAGTCACTCAGTTGTGTCTGACTCTGTGACCCCATGGACTGTAGCCCACTAGGGGGATTCTCCAGGCAAGAATACTGAAGTGGTTTGTCATGCCCTCCTCCAGGGGATCTTCTCAACCCAGTGATTGAACCCAGGTCTCTCACATTGCAGGTGGATACTTTACCATCTGAGCTACTCGGGAAACCCAAGAATACTGGAGTGTGGAGCCTATCCCTTCTCCAGGGGACCTTCCTGACTCAAAGTTCCCCTTTGAGTCCCCTTTGATTTGAACCAGGGTCTCCTGCATTGCAGGCAGATTCCTGAGCTACCAAGGAAGCCCTCTACAAGTGTAATACTCGTTAAAAACTCAGTTTGTAGTACCCAAATAGAAATGTTTAACATTTCTGTAAGAGAGGCATAAAGTATGACCAATGTTAGCATAGAGGTGATGTACTGTGGGAAAGAATTAGAAAAAAAATCTTCATAGAAAAATATTTGAGCTGGGATTTCAAAGGATGCATGTGATTCCAGGTGAATTTGGGATCTGTAGTAGTTGTTTGCCCCATGGAAGTTCAAGGTGTCAGCATAAATTCAGAATGAAGATTGTACATGGTATACTCTTGAGAGAGGAGGTGTTCATCTGAGCAGGAATGTGGGCATATGTAGGAGTATGTTGGGAGATACATTTGAAGAGGTAAGTTGGTGCCAGGTCTGGTGGGCCTTGAATGCCTTTATTTAAATGAGGAATAGAGAACCACAGAAGACTTTTACGTGGGGAATGGTGATGGTAGTGGTGGTAGGCTAATACAGGTGGATTATCCACCAACTGCACTCGTGTGTTCATTGAGTTCATGTTTTGTCTCTTTCAGGAAGTTCATGATTTATTACAAGACTATGAATTAAAATACTGTTATGTGGACAGAAATAAGCGAACAGGTAAGAATTCTGTTCTAAGCACCTGATTTTATTTTAATTCTGCATGTTGCCATTATAGAGCAAAAAAGCTAAGTGTCTTTTTATTCTTAAACTAATCTCTGAATTTCTTAAACATTAAATCATATACACGTTACATAATTTATTTTCTGAAGGTAATATAATTATTCTAAATTTTAGTCACATAAATTAATGCAGCTTTAGGGAGTTCATTCTACCATATGGACACTGGTGCTGGCAAGAACCATTTTAGAATCCTCCATCTAGGTTATTAGTGTCTGACCTGGCCCTGCTCACCAACCTTTCTGGACCACTGCTGGGATGCATCAGGCCAAGGAACTAACAGGGTAGGAACACAGCCTCCCTAATCAATAGGCAGGTTGCCTTAAGCCCCCTTGAGCCACCCTGGTGTCAGCCATCCTGACGCCAGGCCCTGTCCACCAGAGCAGCCAGGACCCAGTTCTACATACCAGTAGCCCTGGGACCCCTGGGGCCCTGCAGCCAGCCACCAGTGGGAAGGACCCCCTTGGGCTCTGGCTCCGCCCACCGGTGGGCTGGCTGTAGCCTCTCAACCAGCCTTATTCACCAGTGGGCAGACACCAGCCCCAAGCCCACCGCAGCCCCATAGCCTGCCATGGCAGGACCTAGCCCATCACCAGCAGTCTAGCATCAGCTCTGAGACACCTTGGACCCCTCAACCAGGTTCCCTAGAATCCAGCCCCACCTACCAGGAAGTCAATACAAGCTTTAGGACACCTAGGACTCCAGAGCCAATTGTATTGGGAACCAGCCCCACACACCGATGGACTAAAACCAGCTCAAGGATACTCAGGGCCCTTCAATTGAAGATCCTGGGACATGACTCCATCCACCAGTGAGCCATCACTAGCTCTGGGACCCCTTGGGCCCTGTAGCCAGAGACCCCAGGACACAACTCTGTCTACCAGTTGGCCAGCACAAACCCCAGAACCCAGCTTTACCTACTGGTGGGCCAGCACCAGTCCTGGGAGTCTCTGGATCCCAATCCTGTCCACCAGCAGGCAGGCCTACATCAGCCTCAGGGCCACCACATCACTGCAGCCTGCCCTGTCAGAATTTAACCAATACACAACAGGATGATATCAGCCCCAGGACCCCTCACACCCTGGCTCTGCCCACCACCAGGCCAATATCAGTTCTGGGACACCTTGTGCCCCTTAGCATGCAGGATCCAGCACCATCCACCAGTGGGTTGACACCAGATTTGGAACTCCCAGGGCACTGCAGCTGAAAAACCTGGTTGGGGGAGAGGGTGATGCCTATCTTTGTCTGCCGATGAGCTGGCACCAGCCCTGGGACACCCTGGGTCCCAGCTCCGCCCATCAGCAGGCCAACACCAGCTCTTGGACTACTTACCCAGTTGCCTAAGAATCCAGGCAGTGGAACAGCACCAGCTTTTGGACACCCCAGAACCTACAGCCAGCCATGTCAGGAAGCAGCCCCTCCACCAGCAGTCCAAAACTAAATCAGGAACCCTGGTCCTGCAACCACCTCTTTCCCAGAACTCATCTTTGCCCATGAGAGAGCCAGCACTGGCTCCTCAGCTTGTGACATGGTCCCACCAACCATCGTCAGCAGCTTCTTCACAATGCAGGGCCTGGCAACCGGCTGGACCAGGTAGCCACACCTGCCGGACTTCTGCAGTGGTCAGCCTGCCACAACAGAAGGTTGCATGCAGCTCACATAGGGGGCACCCCTAGGGCGTATAGCTCTGGCGGCCAGACAAGAGTGCACTGTCAGTACACATAGGACGTCTCCTACAAAAGGCCACTCCTCCCAAGTCAGGGTGTAACCACCCTACCAGATATGTAGGGAAAAAAACAGCAAATTAGACAAAATGAAGTGCCAAAAGAGCCTGTTCCAAAAGAACAAGCGAGAATAAAACTCCAGTAAGAGCTATGTGAAGTGGAGATAGGCAGTCTCCTTGAGAAATCAAGGTAGTGATTGTAAAGATGATCAGAGAACTTGGGAGAAGATAGGTTATACAGAGTAAGAAGTTAGATGTTTTTAACAAAGGATCAGAAAATTTATAAAAAGAACCAAACAGAGATAAAGAATGCAGTAACTGAAATAAAGAATAGCAGGATGGTGGATTCCTTCTACTACGCCAGAAGGGATCAAAAGTAAATTAAATGATAAGAGGAATGAATCAATGAGCTGGAAGACAGGAGTGGAAATTACTGATGCTTAACAGAAAAAAGAATAAAAAGAAATGAGGACAGTTTTAAAGACCTCAGAGGCAACATCAGGCACACTAACATTATAGAGATCCCAAAAGGAGAAGAGAGAGAAAGAGGCAGAGAACATATTTGAAGACATAATAATTGAAAAGCTTCCCTAACCTGAGAAAGAAAACAAACATTCAGGTACAGGAAGCACAGAGAGTGTCAAACAGGGCCATCCCAAAGAGGACCACAGCAAGACACTTTGTAATAAAAATGGCAAAAAATAAAGATAAAGACAGTATAAAAAGCAGCAAGGGAAAAGTAATAAGTTATATACAAGGAAACTCCTGTAAGGCAATCAGCTGACTTTTCCACAGAAACTATGCAGGCAAGAAGGGAGTGGCACAATATATTTAAAGTGATGAAAGGGAAGAACCTACAACCAAGAATACTATAGCAAGAAAGACTTTCATTCAGATTTGATGGAGAGATTGAAAGTTTTATGGGCTTCCCTTGTGGCTCAGCTAGTGAAGAATCTACCTACAATACAGGAGACCCGGGTTCGATCCCTGGGTTTGGAAAATCCCTGGAGAAGGGAAAGGCTATCCAATCCAATATTCTGGCCTGGAGAATTCCATGGACTATGCAGTATACTGTATAGTCCATGGGGCCACAGAGAGTTGGACATGACTGAGAAACTTTCACTTTCACAGTTTTACACACAAGTAGAATCCAAAGCACCAGTTTGGATGGGTTCACAGGTATTTTTTATTAAATGTTTGGAGAAGAGTTAACATGTATCCTTCTCAAACTACTGAAAAAAAATTACAGAGGAATGAATATTTCTGAACTTATTCTACAAGGCCAGCATCACCCTGATAACAAAACCAAAGATACCACAAAAATTGAAAAGTACAAGACAATATGACTGATGAACATGGATGTAAAAATCCTCAACAAAATATCAGCAAACTGAAAGCAGCAATACACTGAAAAGATCATATACCATAAGCAAGCAGGGCTTATTTTGGGGATGCAAGCATAGTTCAAAATCTGCAAATTAATATGATAAATATATTAAATTGAGGAATAAAAATCGTGACCATCTAAATATGCAGAAAAAGCTTTTAACAAAATTCAGCATCCATTTATGGTTAAAACTCTCAACAAAGTGGGTAAAACCCTCAACAAAGAGGGAACAGACTTCAAAATAATAAAGGCCATCTGATAAGCCATGGCTAACATCATATTTAGTGGTGAAAAGCTGAAAGCATTTCCTCTAAGATCAAGACCAAGGCAAGGATGCCCAGTGTTGCCACTTTTGTCCAACATGGTATTGGAAGTCTTAGCCACAGCAGTCAGACAATAAAAAGAAGAAAAACCCAAATTAGAAAGGGAGAAGTAAAACAGATGACACATGTTATACATAGAGATTTCTAAAGATGCCACCAAAAACTCATCAATGAATTTGATACAGTCTCTTCAAGAAATGATGCTCAGAAAACTGAACAGTTCTTGTAAAAGAATGAAATTAGAGCATTTTCTCATACCATATAAAGAACTAAACTCAAAATGGATTAAAAATCTAAATGTAAGACTGGAAACCATAAGATCCTAGAAGACAACATAGGCAGAACATTCTTTGATATAAATCCCATAGCAGTATTTTTTTTGGCTATCCCTCCTAAAGCAAAGGAAGCAAAAGCAAAAATAAACAAATGGGACCTAATTAAACTTAAAAGCTTTTGCATAGTGAGGGAACCATTGATAAAATGAAAAGACAACCTACCAAATGGGAGAAATATTTGCAAATGGTATGACTGATAGGTGGTTAATATTCAAAATATATGAACAGCTCATACAACTCAATATCAAAAAAACTAAACAATCCAATTAAAATGAGCAGAAGACCTGAATAGACATTTTTCCAAGGGAGACATATAGGTGGCCAAGAGGCAAGTGAAAAGATGCTTAGCATTGCTAATCTTCAGAGAACTACAAATCAACATCACAATGAAATATCACCTCACACTTATCAATATGACTATTGTTTAAAAAAAAAACCCAAAAACAAACATCAGAAATATGATGAAAAGGCACTCTCATACAATGTTGGGGATTTGGATTTATACCAATGTAAATTGGTGCAGCCTCTGGAAAACAGTGTGGAGGTTCCTCATAGAACGAAAAATTGAGCTACCGTATGATTAGCAACTCCACTCCTGGCTAAATAAGTGAAAACACTAATTCAAAAAGATACTTGCACCCCAATGTTCGTATCAGTGCTATTTACAGTAGCCAAGTATGAGGCAACCTAAGCATCCATCAACAGATGAATAGATAAAGAAGAGGTGGTATACACACACACACACACATATGTATGTACACACACACAATGCAATACCATTCAGCCATAAAGGAAAAAATGAAATTTTGCCTTTTGCAGCAACATGGATAGACCTGCAGGGTCTTGTGCTTAGTGAAATAGTCAGACAGAGAAAGATAAATACTGTATGTTATTGCTTATATGTGGAATCTAAAACTAAAACAAACGAATATGACAAAGCAGAAACAGACTCACAGATATTGAGAACAAACTAGTAGTTACCAGTGTGGAGAGGAAACAGGGAAGGGCAAGATAAGGGTAGAGGATTAAGAGGTACAAACTATTACACATAAAATAAGCTGTAAAGATACATTGTACGGCACAGGGAAGTAGCCAATATTTTATAATAATTTAAATGGAATATAATCTGTGAACATTTGAATCACTGACATACACCTAAAATGATACAATATTGTAAATCAACTATCAGTTCAGTTCAATCACTCAGTCGTGTCCAACTCTTTGCGACCCCATGAATCGCAGCATGCCAGGCCTCCCTGTCCCTCACCAACTCCCGGAGTTCACTCAGACTCACGTCCATTGA
>NW_011477142.1:188936-189361 GCF_000754665.1 Bison bison bison | reverse complement strand
CTCACATCCGTACATGACCACAGGAAAAACCATACCTTGACTAGACGAACCTTTGTTGGCAAAGTAATGTCTCTGCTTTTGAATATGCCATCTAGGTTGGTCATAACTTTCCTTCCAAGGAGTAAGAGTCTTTAATTTTGTGGCTGCAATCACCATCTGCAGTGATTTTGGAGCCCCCAAAATAAAGTCTGACACTGTTTCCCCATTTATTTCCCATGAAGTGATAGGACCGGATGCCATGATCTTCGTTTTCTGAATGTTGAGCCTTAAGCCAACTTTTTCACTCTCCGTTTTCACTTTCATCAAGAAGCTTTTTAGTTCTCCTCACTTTCTGCCATAAGGGTGGCGTCATCTGCATATCTGAGGTTATTGATATTTCTCCTGGCAATCTTGATTCCAGCCTGTGCTTCTTCCAGTCCAGCGTT
>NW_011477142.1:184844-188836 GCF_000754665.1 Bison bison bison | reverse complement strand
GAGTCTTTTCCAATGAGTCAGCTCTTCACATGAGGTGGCCAAAGTACTGGAGTTTCAGCTTTAGCATCATACCTTTCAAAGAAATCCCAGGGTTGATCTCCTTCAGAATGGACTGGTTGGATCTCCTTGCAGTCCAAGGGACTCTCAAGAGTCTTCTCCAACTATACCTCAATAAAAACTTAGGCAAAAAATGGAATTTTTGTAGGTTTTTAAAAAATATATATAATATTGCCAGAGCTTTATGAAGTTTTATAATGAATGTCCTAATGTTATAACATTTTAATGAGTGTTTTGAATTTGCTTAGTATTGTTCATTTTTAAGAATATATTATTGGATTTAGTGAATAAATTATGTAAATTTCCCAATACAAATTGGGAAAATTGTTTAATTTTTCTGCATGTGTTATAGCTGAGATTAAAAACCTAAATTAGATTATTTTCTCTGTGTCCATATGATATGTAAATATTTAAAAACATCTCTTTGAGATGACAAAAAAGTAAAGAAATGTCTGAAGGATGATATAACCATCATATGTGTGTGTGTGTGGGGGAGGTGGGTATTTAGTCTCTAAGTCGTGATACTGACTCCCAAATTTGAAGGTTTTTGGTTTTTTTTCCTGGCTGCACTGGATCTTCACTGCTCTGTAGGCTTTCTCTAGTTACAGCACATGGAGTCTTCTCTAGTTGCAGTGCATGGCATCCCAGTGCTTGGTTGCCCCAAAGCATGTGGGATCTTAATTCCCCAAGCAGGGATTGAACCTGTGTCCCCTGCATTGGGGCTACCCTAAAGCAATGCAGGAGTTCCTGCTTTCAATGCAGGAGATGCAGGAGACTCTTTGCAACCCTATAGACTGTAGCCCACCAGGCTCCTCTGTCCATGGGATTCTCCAAGCAAGAATACTGGAGTGGGTTGCTGTGCTCTGCCCCAGGGTTTGACCCTGTAGCTCTTGCATTGCAGATGAATTCTTTACCTTTGAGCCATGGGGGAACCCTATTATGTTAGATACTTGAAACTAATTTTAATGTGTTGATTATACTTCAATTTAAAAAGACTTTGAAGTATTTTTGTCATTAAAATATTATATAGATGCTAGATCCCTAATGTAGTACTATTAAGTGAATACCTCTGATAGTATGATAAGAAATTCTGCATTTGCTTTTTGTGACTTAGAAATATAGAAAAGAACACTACAGTTAAAAATGAAATCAAGTTTTTACCTCTCTCTGACTCCATTCCCGCCATCCCTCCTTGCCAAAGGGCAAGCACTAAAAAATTTGGTGCACACTTTCCATCTGTGCCATTCCATTGTGGTAGTTATTAGAGCTGTTCGCAGATTCTTTTTGTTCCTGTCATAGGGTAAATAGTGCTTCCCTGTCTCTCTTTGAAGTTACCAGTGGACATGTGATTTGGCTTTCGATGAATGAAGTGCAGTGAAAGTGACATGTATCCCCTCCAGGTAGAAGATTTCAGAGCTGGCATGTGATTGACTGCTCACCGTGCAACTTGCTAAAGTGATCGAGGAAGGTTGTATGTCCTCTTTAAACAGTCCTAGAGTGGCTATGAGCAAAGCCTCCTTCCTTCCTTTCAGCATGGGATATGCATGATGAACAAGGAGGAGAAACCCTTCTGTTTTGTTAAGTCTTTGAAATTGTGAAGTGGTTTCTTATCAAAGCATCCCAACTAATGTCTGAAATTCTACTATATGTAAAGTTAACAGTGTTGTACTTGGTGTTTTTTAAACAACATAAATGGTATTCTCCTGTATTTTTCATTTAGCAACTAAATGACCAGATGTGGCATTGTACATATAGCTTTAGTTCATTGATTTAAACTACTACATATTATTCTGTCCTGTGAATTTATCACCACTGATAAATCTGTTCATTACTAACAGGCATTTAGGAAGCTTTAACTTTTCCAGCATTTCAAAAAATACTGCAATGAGTATGCTTTTACTTTCTTTTGATAGACATTGCAGTGGTTTCTCCACAAGTGAATTACTGGGTTTGTAAGTTATGTTCAACTTTAATGTTAAAAATATTGACAAAGGCTTTACAGCTCACTTTTAGCCAGGAATGGTGCTATTCCTACCAGCTAGGATGATAGACATCATGATTCATGGTTGATCAGGAGTATTCAAAAATGTTTTGTTTCAAGTGGAGAAAATTAACTCTAGACTAACAATGCTAAAAATTTTAAAGTGAGACCTGTAAGGATCAAGCTCATTCCCGATAACTTAAACACGACCCAGAAAAAAACCTCAAGAATATTTGCTTGAATATAAAAACATCCAGTACACAACAAGGTAGAAATTTAGTGTCTGGTATCCAATTAAAAATGACCAGGTATGGCAAAGAAGCAGAAAAGTACAGCCCATAATGAGAAATCAATCAAAACTGACCTGGAATTGAAATAGATATATTAAAACAGTTTATAACTGTGTTTCATATGTACAAGAATTTATAGTAAAAATTGAACATATTAAATAGAGGATGGAAGATGTTAAATATACTTAATTCACACTTTTAGAAATGCAAACTACAGTTTCTGGGATGAAAAACGGGATGGGTAGATGGGATTCACAGCAGAGTAGACATTGCAGAGGAACAGATCAGTGAATGTGAATACATGGAAACAGCCAAAATGAAACAGGAAAAAAGAACTGTAAAACATGAACAAAGTTATCCATGAACTATGGCCAACTTCAAAGCCCTAATATTGGAGTAATGGAGTCTCCATATGAGAGAGAAAGTAATACAGAAAAGACAGTTAAAGAATTACTAGCTGAAAATTTTCCAGATTTGGCCTGAACCCAGAGATCCTCAAAGCTTAACCAACCTTAAGCATAAAACGTGAAAAACCTACAATAAGGTACATTTGTAATCAACTTACTTGTAATTAGTGAAAAAGAGAAAATCTTAAAAACAGCTGTCCCCACCAAGGACATGTTACGTTTAGATGGACAAATAGAAATATGACTACATATTTATTGGAAACAATACAAATGAGAAGACCATGGGGCAACATCTTTCTTTGCTGAAAGAAAAAAGATCAAAAAAAGATCACTTAATAAGACACTTATGAAAGATACTGAAGAAGTGACAAATAACAGAAGGTATTCCATGGTCATGGACTGGAAGAATTAACATTGTCCACACTACTGAATCTTAAAGGAAATCAACCCTGAATATTCATTGGAAGGACTGATGAATCAAGCTGAAGCTCTAATACTTTGGCCACCTGATGTGAAGAGCCAACTCGTTGGAAAAGACCCTGATGCTGGGAAAGATTGAAGGCAGGAGGAGAAGGGAATGACAGAGGATGAGATGGTTGGATAGCATCACTGACTCAGTGGACATGAGTTTGAGCAAACTCTGAGAGATGATGAAAGCCAGGGAATCTGGCATGCTGCAGTCCATGGGGTCACAAAGAGTCGGGTATGACTAAGTGACTAGCACAGCACCACCACCACTCTACTTAATGGGAGAAAATATTTGCAAATTATATCTGATAAGGAGCTAATATCCATAATACCTAAAGATCTCATACAACTCAATAGCAAAAGAATAATATAATTAAAAACCTGGCAGAGGATATCTAAAGAGACATTTTTCCAAATTAGGCATACAGGTGGGCAACAGATCCATGGAGAGGTGTTCAGTATCACTAATCATCAGTTCAGTCAGTCAGTTCAGTCGCTCAGTCGTGTCCGACTCTTTGCGACCCCATGAATCGCAGCATGCCAGGCCTCCCTGTCCATCATCAACTCCCGGAGTTCACTCAGACTCACATCCATCAAGTCAGTGATGCCATCCAGCCATCTCATCCTCTGTCATCCCCTTCTCCTCCTGCCCCCAATCCCTCCCAGCATCAGGGTCTTTTCCAGTGAGTCAACTCTTCGCATGAGGTGGCCAAAGTACTGGAGTTTCAGCTTTAGCATCATTCCTTCCAAAGAAAGCCCAGGGCTGATCTCCTTCAGAACTGACTGGTT
>NW_011477142.1:182204-184503 GCF_000754665.1 Bison bison bison | reverse complement strand
TGCTTCTTCCAGCCCAGCGTTTCTCATGATGTACTCTGCATAGAAGTTAAATAAGCAGGGTGACAATATACAGCCTTGACGTACTCCTTTTCCTATTTGGAACCAGTCTGTTGTTTCATGTCCAGTTCTAACTGTTGCTTCCTGACCTGCATATAGGTTTCTCAAGAGGCAGGTCAGGTGGTCTGGTATTCCCATCTCTTTCAGAAGTTTCCACAGTTTCTTGTGATCCACACAGTCAAAGGCTTTGGC
The DNA here is from genome assembly GCF_000754665.1 of Bison bison bison. Taxonomy (NCBI): domain Eukaryota; kingdom Metazoa; phylum Chordata; class Mammalia; order Artiodactyla; family Bovidae; genus Bison; species Bison bison. The sequence continues at coordinate 184,254 of NW_011477142.1, read as the reverse complement.
ATAGTCAATAAAGCAGAAATAGATGTTTTTCTGGAACTCTCTTGCTTTTTCCATGATCCAGCAGATGTTGGCAATTTGATCTCTGATGCCTCTGCCTTTTCTAAAACCAGCTTGAACATCAGGAAGTTCATGGTTCACGTATTGCTGAAGCCTGGCTTGGAGAATTTTGAGCATTACTTTATTAGCGTGTGAGATGAGTGCAATTGTGCGGTAGTTTGAGCATTCCTTGGCATTGCCTTTCTCTGGGATTGGAATGAAAACTGACCTTTTCCAGTCCTGTGGCCACTGCTGAGTTTTCCAAATTTGTTGGCATATTGTTATCAGAGAAATGAAAATCAAAACCACAGTGATATATCACCTCACACCTGTTAGAATATACCTGTTATCAAAAAAGCAAGACAAAGTGTTGGAGAGAAGGAGTGAAGGAAACCCTTGGACATTGTTCGTGGGAATGGAAATTTGATACAGTCACTATGGGAAACAGAATGGAGGTCCTTCAAAAAATTAAAAGTGGAACTACCATATTGTCCAGCAATTCCACTTTGGGATATTAATTTGAAGGAATTAAAAACATTATTTCAAAAAATATAGAAACCCCTATGCCTATTGCAGTGTTATTTACTACAGGCAAGACATGGCAACTCCCTAAGTGGTTACTGATAAATGGATAAGGAAGATGTCATATATGCATAGACAATGGAATATTATTCAGCCTTAAAAAAGAATGGAATCTTACCATTTGTGATAACATGGATGGGCCTTGAGAGCATTATACTAAGTGCAGTAAGTCAGAGAAATACAAATACTGTGTGACCTCACTTATAGGTGATATCTAGAACAAAACCAAAAAACCCTGAGCTCATAGACACAGCCAGAGGCTAGGGATGGGATGAAATGGGTGAGGAGAGTCATAAAGTACAAATTTCCATATAAAATAAGTCATGGGGATGTAATGTATAGCAGGATTACTACAAAGAACAGTACTGTAGTGTGTATTTGAAAGTTGTGAAGGAAGTAGATCTTAAAAATTCTCATCCCTTTCCCCTGAATTTTTCTAATTATGTGTGGTGACGGATGTTAACTAGACTTACTTCACAATATGTACAAATATTGAATTATTAAACACCTGAAACTAATATAATGTTATTTGTCATTTATACATCAAAAAAATCCCATGGAATTATTTACCCACCAAAAATATACTTTAAAAGTAAGGATGATTAAAGATATTTTTTAATCATATAAAAGCTGAAAGAATTAATTACCATCAGACCTGCTTTATAAGAAGTATTTAAAGAAGTCCTTTAAGCAGAGAGAAAATGGTGCTAGATGGAAATCTGGATCTACACACAAAAATGAAGAATATCAGATGTTTTCTGTGTGTGTATAAAAACTGTTTTGTTAATATTCAGTTCTCTTTAAATGGTTTAGTAAAAATAATAACACTGTTGTGGAGGTTATAACACCTGTAGAAATAAAATGCATGACAACAATACAAAGATTGAGAGGGGAGAAATGGAAGTATGCTGTTGTAAAGTTTTTGGACTATATGCAGAAAGATCAATATCATTTGATGGTAACTGTTAAGTTACAGATGTATACTACAAAGCCTGAATCACCCACTAGAATAATACAGGGAAGAAGCTCAGTAGTTATATTAAATGACATTGCCTTGAATTACATTACCTATGGTGGTGTTTGAGGAAACAGATAATAATAGTTTAATAAAAGTGGCTGCAGTTATAAACCTTAAAATCTGAGCTTTCTGTTGTAGATAAGAAGAAATAATTGTTTTAGAATAGGATACATCAGATGTTTAAGCTGGTTCTAGAAAAGGCAGAGGAACCAGAGATCAAATTGCCAACATCCGCTGGATCATTGAAAAAGCAAGAGAATTCCAGAAAAAATATCTATTTCTGCTTTATTGACTATGCCAAAGCCTTTGACTGTGTCGATCACAAGAAACTGGAAAATTCTGAAAGAGATGGGAATACCAGACCACCTGACCTGCCTCTTGAGAAACCTATATGCAGGTCAGGAAGCAACAGTT
>NW_011477142.1:181256-182104 GCF_000754665.1 Bison bison bison | reverse complement strand
TTCTAGAAAAGGCAGAGGAACCAGAGATCAAACTGCCAACATCCGCTGGATCATTGAAAAAGCAAGAGAATTCCAGAAAAAATATCTATTTCTGCTTTATTGACTATGCCAAAGCCTTTGACTGTGTGGATCACAAGAAACTGGAAAATTCTGAAAGAGATGGGAATACCAGACCACCTGACCTGCCTCTTGAGAAACCTATATGCAGGTCAGGAAGCAACAGTTAGAACTGGACATGGAACAACAGACTGGTTCCAAATAGGAAAAGGAGTACACCAAGACTGTATATTGTCACCCTGCTTATTTAACTTCTATGCAGAGTACATCATGAGAAACGCTGGACTGGAAGAAGCACAAGCTGAAATCAAGATTGCAGGGAGAAATATCAATAACCTCAGATATACAGATGATACCACCTTTATGGCAGAAAGTGAAGAACTAAAGAGCCTCTTAATGAAACTGGAGAGTGAAAAAGTTGGCTTAAAGCTCAACATTCAGAAAACTAAGATCATGGCATCTGGTCCCATGTCTTCATGGCAAATAGATGGGGAAACAGTGGCTGACTTTATTTTTGGGGCTCCAAAATCACTGCAGATGGTGATTGCAGCCATGAAATTAAAAGACACTTACTCCTTGGAAGAAAAGTTATGAGCAACCTAGACAGCATATTCAAAAGCAGAGACATTACTTTGTCAACAAAGGTCCATCTCGTCAAAGCTATGATTTTTCCAGTAGTCATGTATGGATGTGAGAGTTGGACTGTGAAGAAGGCTGAGTGCCGAAGAATTGATGCTTTGGAACTGTGGTGTTGGAGAAGACTCTTGGTGTCCCTTGGACTGCAAGGAGAT
>NW_011477142.1:171980-181156 GCF_000754665.1 Bison bison bison | reverse complement strand
TCTTGAGAGTCCCTTGGACTGCAAGGAGATCCAACCAGTCCATCCTAAAGGAGATTAGTCCTGGGTGTTCATTGGAAGGACTGATGTTGAAGCTGAAATTCCAATACTTTGGCCACCTGATACAAAGAGCTGACTCATTGGAAAAGACCCTGATGCTGGCAAAGATTACGGGCGGGAGGAGAAGGGGACGACAGAGGATGAGATGGTTGGATGGCATCACCGACTCAATGGACATGAGTTTGGGTAGACTCTGGGAGTTGGTGATGGACAAGGAGGTCTGGAGGGCTGCAGTTCATGGGGTCACAAAGAGTTGGACATGACTGAGCAACTGAACTGAATATTAGAGAACAAGTTTTTGCATACTTGCCATCAAATGTGTGCAAATAATAAATTTAACTAATAGAGCAGCCATGGCAAAGGATAAATAAAATTGTGACTTGTGAAAGGATTGGGACCAATGTTGAATCTTAAAATTTTGGTAGAAAAATGGAAACAGAACTAATTTCCAAATGCCTTATAGTGTTTTCTCTGTAGGGTGACACCTTCCACTTCCACAGAGTCAATGTGAAAAAAGTTGGACTTTTTTTTTTTAGAGACTTTGTGGACTTGAAAAGAAATGGAAGAAACTATAGAAGAGAATCAATGACCTCTTTTCCCTACTGCCTGGAGTTTTAAATTTGCTTCATTATGTTATATAAATTCTACTACAAAATATCTTATTTGGGTTGAGCAAATGCAGATACCTGAGAAAAGGAAAATGAGAAGTTGTCAGTTTTAAAATGTACTAGTTAATCTATGCATGTATACATTCATCCATTCAGCTGACACACAGGCTCCACTGTGTGTCTGACAGTATGATAGCTGATGGAGATATATTCCATAGCAGTTTAGGGATCTCACAGTTGATAGGATAGCAGACATCTAAACAAAGGTTATAATACATTGTGATATGTGCAATAATCCAGTCAATGTTCAAAATACAGAGGGGTAGTAAAACAAGGATTAACTAACTGGAAGACAGTATCAGAGAATGCTTCCTGGAGATCATGATACATTAACCCCTGGGCTGACTTTGAAAGGCAACTAAAAGATTTGAGTGGCTGAAGATATGGGAGAGATCTTGTAGGCAAGGGAATGACATGTATAGATGCTTGAACAAGGTGATACCTAGGGAACTACAAGCAACTCATTGTCGGTGGAGAATAAAGAAGTGTGGCGGGGAAGGGAAGTTTGACAGTTAATGAGGCTGGCGTCAGATCAAAAGGGCCTGGTAGGGCATTATAACTATGCTGGGTCTTGGCTTCATTTTTCATACTGAATCATTGCATTTTAGGCAGTAGACAGACACAATTAAACTTTCATTTTTGAGAGTTTGCTTTATTGTCATTGAAGAAAAAAAAAAGCTAGAAGAATGAAGGAAAGAGGATGGATCTAAGACCTATTTGGAGGGTGAAATTTGAGGATTCCTTTAAGTGAGGGGTAAAGCAGATAGGGTCTCAGGTAATTCCCAGGTTTCCCTTTTGTGAGTGTGATGCTAGCAGCTAAGACAGAGAATGAAGGAAGCTGAGCCATGTTGAGATTTTAGAGGAACGGAGAGGATGAAGATTATGAGTTATGTTTGATCATGTGTGAATCAGCATGTGAATATATATGGAACTAAAGGACTAGAAATGTAGTTTTGAGAGTTGACAAGAGAATAAGAGGTTTTCTCTGAGTCCCCAGACTAGCCATTTTGCTCTATTTAGTTGCTTTCATAGCCCCCATACTTCTTGGTAATATCACAGTTGTAGCGCTGCTGCTGCTGCTAAGTTGCTTCAGCTGCGTCCGACTCTGCGACCTCAAAGGCGGAAGCCCACCAGGCTCCTCCGTCCCTGGGATTCTCCAGGCAAGAACACTGGAGTGGGTTGCCATTTCCTTCTCCAATGTGTGAAAGTGAAGTCGGTCAGTCGTGTCCGACTCTTAGCGACCCCATGGACTGCAGCCCACCAGGCTCCTCTGTCCATGGGATTTTCCAGGCGAGAGTACTGGAGTGGGGTGCCCTTGCCTTCTCCAATCACACTTGTAACTCTCTGTCTAATCTGTCATCCTCTACTGGATTGTGGGGTCCTTGTTGAAAAGGATCTTACTTGTTTTGTTGACCCCCTCCTTTCCAGTGCCTAACACAGAGCCTGGCACGTGAGAAATGAATACATGGGCATGGACGTGAGTGCCCAGGGAAGGGGGCATAGACAAGGATTTATGGCTCAGGGTTGCTGGGTACAGTCACTGGCTGTCACTGTGTGTGCTCCTGCCAGGAAGGAACCTTTAGGATTACTACCTTACAGGTGTGAGTGGAGAAAAATATATCAAAGGAAAGGGAAGGAGGAGTGCTTAGGCAAGTATGAAGAAAATCAGGAAGGACTTTATTAAGGAAGTTAAGGAAGGGCATGGTTAACAGTTTCAGATACCCGGAGAATTCAAATCAAATATGAACTGATGAACTTATGAGATAAATATGAACATAATCAATATTTACAAATGATTGTTGACTTGTTTGCTGGTTTTAGCAAAATACCATTAAATGGTATTCTATGTCAGCATAAGGAAAGAAAGGCATAGAATCAAAATAACTCAAGTCCTTTATGAGGGCTTATTGGAAACCAAGAGATAATCTCTCAGTAAGTGCAGCAAAGCCATTTTCCCCCTAGTGCTGGAAGAGTTAGCTATTCCTCTGTAAGTAGTTTCCTTGTATGTGGATATCATGTTAAATAAAAAATGTAATTCTTTAAATATTAGCATCACACTCACTGTGGAGAGATGCTTACAGCCTGAGAGGCGCATGGGCACTAAGACCAGCTAAGGAAGAGCAGGCTGAGTGAGATGGCAGGCAGGACTGTCCATGCTGTTTAAATCCTTTCCCTCTTGCTCTGTGCATATTTGCCATGTTGTTATCTTTGCATCTGGGTAAGTTGGGTACTCCTATGGGCACCTTCACCGTGTGTTCCAAAGAGGGCGAGAAGAAGGAGCGGGAGGAAGGTTGAGAGAATGGTGTGTTTCTAATTTGTGGTTTGTCCTCTGTTGTTTCTTTTATCTGGGGTTTTAAATTTTTCTTATAATATTGCTCAAAATCTTATCAGATACACATGTGTGTATGATATTTCATTGATTTAGAATTTTATATTTGTATCATGTTTTAGATTTTACAAATTATCATGTCTATTTGTTGCTTAATGCTGGAACAACTTCATTAGGTAGACAGGACATTTTTTTCCCCCCTTTGGTTTGTTCTACAAAGATTTGAAGGTAAGCTACTTGTCTAGTATCATAATCCTGTGATCTTTTCATACCATATTGTTCATCCCAACAGTATACAAATTATATGTGTATGTATTGTTTCAGTGTAATTAATTTTATTTTAAGGAAACATGTACATCAATTGGAGAAAGATTTGGCTTCCTCTGGGCATCTTGGTGTCTTTTGGTTGTGCCTTTGTTCTTTTAGGTATTCTATTTTTAAATAATTTAAAAATTACCTATATTTTAGGTACATTTTAGGTATTCTTATTATCAAAGAGGGCCTTTGAGAACTCTCTGAGAAGAAAGAATAGTTCATAAAATTTTGCATCACATACTATTGATGGAAAATATCAAATCTGTGTGTAGTTTAAAAAGACTACCATCACCCCTCCCACAAGAAGTGGAGCTCCTAATATATGTTGTCTGTTTTTTGAGTTACTGGTCATGAAATTGTTTAAGTGGGAGTATCAGCACTTAAAAACAATGAAATAGCATAGAAAATATCAGAATACATTACACGATAGGTGTTTTGCTTCCTGATACTTTTGTTTCAGAAATACATATATGTGTGTATATATATGTGTGTGTGTATGTGTGGGCTTCCCTGGTGGCTCAGAGAGTAAAGAATCTGCCTGCAATGCAGGAGACCTGGGTTTGATCCCTGGGTTGGAAAGATCCCCTGGAGAAAAGAGAATGGCAGCCCACTCTAGTATTGTTGCCTGGAGAATTCCATGGACAGAGGAGCCTGGTGGGCTACAATCCATGGGGTTGCAAAGAGTCAGACATGATTTAACGACTAATGCACTTACATATGTGTACTGAGGCATAGGTATAAAATCTGTTTCTTACTGTGGGTCATGATCAAAAAAGCTTGAAAACACTGGCTCAGAAAACTCATTCATTTTATCTTCTTCCAGCTTTTGTTACCTTATTGAACGGGGAACAAGCCCAGAATGCAATTCAGATGTTTCATCAATATTCTTTTCGAGGAAAAGACTTAGTAGTCCAGCTCCAGCCAACAGATGCTTTGCTATGTATCACCAACTTGCCCACTTCTTTTACATTAGAAGAGTTTGAAGAACTTGTTCGTGCTTATGGAAATGTCGAGAGATGTTTTCTTGTCTACAGTGAAGTTACTGGCCATTCCAAAGGCTATGGATTTGTAGAATACATGAAAAAGGACTTTGCTGCAAAGGCTCGATTGGAGCTATTGGGTAAACAGTTGGGAGCATCAGTTGTCTTTGCACAGTGGATGGATGTTAATCTACTGGCCGCAGAGCTCATTCATTCTAAGTGCCTTTGTATAGATAAACTCCCTAGTGACTATAGGGATTCAGAGGAGCTGTTGCAGTTTTTTTCCAGTATCCATAAACCTGTGTTTTGCCAGGTATGTATTTTTAAGGTATTATTTGAAATATTTGAAAATATCTACATATGCATCAGCATGCACTCACATATTTATTATACCTATGTAAATATCACCATGCATAATCTCATTCTACTTTAGTTTGTAATGAACACTTTAATATGATGGTAAATTTTAAATTAATTTTTTTTGTTGATGGGCCAGACTATATTGTTTTTATATAATTATGTCTTAGCAAACCCATCACTTAATGCATCCACCTTCTCCTTCCATCTGTTCTTGACCATTCATGCGTTGATCACTTCATCCACCCACATTTGATTTGTCACATTCTCAGTGCCAGATACCATACTGCTAAATGTCAGAAATATAACAAATGGAAAGATATTCTCTCTATACCTCACAGTTTTGTAGAGTACACTGACAGATAAGCAAATAACTGTACATCCCATATGAAGAGTGAGATAATGCAAAACAGAAAAATGTTACATGGTGTAGAAAGAATGCTTTATTGTGTCTTAGTGGGGTCATGGTAAGTGAGACATTTAGAGAAGATCCCTGAAAACTGACAACATTGGTAAGAATTTTCAAGCACTTTATCAGAATAAAATTGAATAAATTCTACCAAATAGACAAAAATATATACTGTATACGGCTCCTTCCCATACAGATTTTTATAGCACCTGATGAAATCTTTCTCTTTCGCTTCCCTTCATTTCTTCCTTCTATTTATTCTCTCCTCCTTTGCTCCTTCTTATCTCCCATCTTTCCTCTGCTCACCCTTATTTTTCTGTTATCATACACGTATTGAATCTATACTCTTGCAGTAGAAAGTTTGAAATTTATTATAGTTTATTTAATTAAAATGAATGCTACATCTTACTTTTTCTTACATTTTTGCCCCTCCAATCCCAATATAATCATCAAAGAAAGTGTCCATGGAGCTTCAAAAAATTAGAATACTTTGTGACAAATCTTTGCCAAGTTATTGAAAGTTGTGTTACTGATATGCTGTTCTTGAATACTAAGAATTATATAGTGATATCCTGTGGCCAAACATAATTCTTTGTAGCTTTAGTTGAGGCCTTTGAAGCAAATATAAGGGGAAAGCTGTTTTTTACATATTGTATTTGAATTATGAACCTTGGTGTTAGAAGGGACTTAGGTTATCTGGTCTTGTTTTCCATCTGGTTAAAAAAGAAAAAGATTTGTTACAATCATTGTAAATGATCATTTAGCTTTTGTTCAAATATTTTTAAGTAGTGGAAAGTTAACTATTAATAGATCATAAGTCATGCTGTTGCATATTTGAATGGCTCTCATATTGAATGGAAATATTGCTCTTTAAAATTACCAGTGCTATGAAACTGTAATGATATTTTCTTTTGAAAGACTTAAAATGATTGTATAATTTATTTGGCATGAAGATTATATAGTAAACTAAGAATAATAAAAATATTTTAGAAATTTTCAAAAGCTTAATAAAGCCACTTTAAATGCCTTTATCAGTAAATCTGTTAAAGTCAGGCTCTCCCGTTTGGTAGGTTGACATAGACTATACGGAAGACACAGTCTTCTTACCTTGTGATCAAAAAGGACCAAAGGGACTAATGGCTTTTACAAATCGAAATTTAAGATTTGGTTTGGATAAAAGGAATGAGGTTGTAGGAGAAATATTTGGAAGAGGTAGATATTTTCCCTTTCTCCCACGTGAATGGAAGAATGTTTTATGGAGGAAAAGACATTTGAGGACAGTTTTAAAAGGAAGAAAGGATGAGAAGGGAAAAAAACAGAAATTTGGTCTACTATACAAAAAAGCTTCAAAAATAAGAGAAAAGAAGCTAAAAAATGACTAAGAAATGATGGAATTGTATACCAATTTATGAGATCCCAAGTCCAAACAGAAGTTTTGTAGATGTTTCTATTGAACTATTTCTGTATTTCGGAGACATACAAAGCTAAATTTTATCACATTTATCACTAGATACAAATGTGTTTAAGATGATTCAGATATGTTCAACACTTAGAAACTTTTTAGTGTTGTATTTTTTTCTTACTTTTGTTCTTTGTACCAGTCTTTATGGATCCAGGGCTTTAGTATCTTCCTTTACACTCTTACACATGGGTGACTGGAAATAAATTGAGTTCTGCATTGCAGTTTATTTAGGGCACATTCAGGAAAAGGTTGTGTCCTGCATATGGTATTTTAACAAACCTGGGGCACAATTTCCTAAATAAGGTTTACTTTAGTATACTTGACCAAATTCCTGGGATCTACCTAAAATATTGAAATAAAAGTTGAATATGTTTCTTTCTACTTTTGTTCTCTTGATAATGTGTATAGATACATGATCAAATGTATCTATTTGATCAAATAGATACATGATCAAATTCAACAGGTTTCATCTTTAAAGAACAATTGTTGTGTCCCCACATTTTTCTATAGATTATTAATTATATATATATATTAATACATAGGAACTGTGATCATTTGAACATTGACTTTTAAAATAAATCAGAGATTCAAAGAAGCAGAAAGAAGCTTGACAGAATCTTACTTATCTTCCCATCTTCTAGAAAGACTGTACCTACCCAGCTAGTAAACTTTTATTTTTGGGAAAAAAAAAAAAAAGGAATGCAATATTTTCACCAGTATCATGCTTTGAGACATTTGTCCTTGAATTTACAGATGATATACTTGTAAATACATTCTAACTAAATGTTAGAATTCCCTTTTTAATAATTGTATCACATCAGCTTGCACAGGATGAAGGTAGTTATGTTGGTGGCTTTGCAGTGGTTGAATATAGCACTGCAGAGCATGCTGAAGAGGTTCAACAAGCAGCTGATGGTATGACCATCAAGGGAAGCAAAGTTCAAGTTTCCTTCTGTGCCCCGGGAGCACCAGGGCGAAGTACCTTAGCAGCACTGATAGCAGCTCAACGTGTGGTAAGTTGTTCTTTTTTAAGAACATAGAGAATTCAAGTATCCAAACTAGTTAATCATTGATTGGACTTCCATTATATTTTTATTACATGAAGACATTCTTCTTCTTTTAATTGACTAAATAATACTTCTGCCAAATCAAGCCAGGAGTCAGTAAAATAGAGGAAACTGTGTTTTGTAAAGTGTATTCATCTCAAGAATTGAGGAAATTTTTATTTATTCGTTTAATGTTTGAGTTCCTGTTCTGCAAGGTTTGATTGCAGCATGCCCCCCTTTTCAAAAACTGTTCATAAGTGTGCATGTTGGACTGACTTCTTTATTGGAACTGTCTCTTATTACTCCCCTCTCTACTTCTCTGGTTGAAAACTCCTTGTAGGGAGCAACTATTCCTGCTTCACAGTTTCTTACTCCTTGCACCTAGAATAGTAAATACCCATTGATCAAATGAAGGGAGAAACACACTTTTGAAGGGTCCAGGGAAGACTTCAGAATTGCAAAGGTGACATTTGAATGTAACGTTAAGGTACAATTTTGAAGTGTTGATGGGGGTGGAGAATAGGATTGCCAGATGAATACAGATTTTGCATGAGACATACTTACATTAAACATTATCCATTGTTTATCTGGCACTCGTTTTCACTTGCTGAATCTGGTACCCCCAAGCAGGGAAAATGAGTGATTGAACATCCTCTGGTTGTGACAAAACCTTTCCAGCAGTAGGAGGAGACGAATTTTCATGCTTGAAAAGTGGAAAAGGTCTAGGTAGGCTGAGTGTGTAGAGATGTGTGGTGAAATGGTAGCTCGATACAAGCAGAGGGAGGGCTGGAGCACTCACAGCTTAGGTGGAACTTGATAAGCGAGGTCAAGTTTACAAATTCCAAAGGGACTTTATAAAGTATATATACACGGTATTGACAAGATCATAGTTAAGACAACAAGAAATCACCTAGTCTGGAAGTGGTTTGTAAATGAAGTGGAGAGAGAAGGACAATCAGGGGAGGGAGGGCGGGCAGAAGAGATGACAGATTTCACTGGTACCCTACCATCATTTCACTTGCCCTCCTTCTCTTATTCTTTGATCTCACCTCTGGTCCTGGATGTCTTCTCCCTTTTTGTTTTTTCCTTCCCTTCTTAGGTTCTTCTGTCATCTGCCGGGGACCAGCCCCGGCTGATCCAGGGTATTCGAAGGGGAGACGGAGTCGGCGACTATTTACATATTTATCAAAGATATAAAGAGTAATAGAATGAGGATAGCTCAGTAGGAAAATTCAGTGGAGAAAAGAGGCTGAGTAGCTTGGTTTACGTGGGAGACCAATAAAACTTCAAGACAAGAAGTTTGCACCACTTACGTAGGCCGCAGGCGCCCTCTTGAATAGCGGAAGGTGCCCCACCCTAGACACCTTCTCGAGTGGGTCTTAGAAGCCCAGGCACAAATAGTAAGCATGGTGGGTTCCACACTCCAGATGGAGACTCAGCTGGAAGTTAAAGGGAAGAATGACATGGGGAGACCAAGCGTTGGTGAGCAAGGCCCGTAGCTTTATTTTTAACAGGGGCTTTTATACCCTAAGTTACACATAGAGGATAATAGG
>NW_011477142.1:167742-171880 GCF_000754665.1 Bison bison bison | reverse complement strand
ACAAATGGTTTAGGTGATTTACATCATCTTCTGGCCAGAAGGCCTATTAACATTTTATGACTCTTGACAAGGACTTATCAACAAAGACTTATTTTCTCTAAGAGTAATTATTTTAAGGTTTGGCGCCATCTTCCAAAGATAAAATTGCATTCCTATAGGGCGGATGTGTAATGGGTTTACAACAAAGGAAAGAATTTATTACCTTAAGGGTCTAAAGTTACTAACACCAAGGCCACTACTTATTTTTTCTACATACCAACTATTAATTAATACACATTCAAGGATACAATTCAGTGGATGTAAAAACTTGGCAACAAGCCTTGGCTCATCAATGAAATCCTTTACTAGTCTTATTCTGACAGTTTCTAACTTTCTGAGAGGCTCTAAGCTATTTGAATATCTTAAGCTTCCTGTGCCTCTCGAGGCTGGGGGACTGTAAACAATCATATGCATAGCTGTAGGAGTCCCAGTAGACTTGTCAGGCGACTTAGAGAGCCATCTGAGGGGTTTGGATTTAAACACTCCTAATTGCCCAGGAACTTTTATTAATTGGAGCTGTAAGTTATCTCTTTGACAGAGAGAGCGAGATGGTGGTGGGGGACAGCCCCCAGTAAAGTCAGAGGTGAAAGCACAAAGCAATAAAGTAGGCAGACTCTGGTTTTTGAGGGGAAGATGCTCGAGAATATCCGGGGAGACTCCCGAGGCTCAATCCCGCCTTTGCGTATGCCGAGCCTCCTTCCTCATGACCTTTGTCACGACTGGAATGCCTCACTGGCTCCCGGCAGTCATCCTCATATCCTTGACTGGCATAATTCATGACTTCAGCCATTCTTTCATTGTCAATTTCATTGCCTTTAGTCAAGTTGTCTCTTGATTGGATTGGATTTGCGGAGTTTCTGAGTCTGAATCCATCCAGTCACCCACTTTTGCAGTCAGCATACTCTGTCTTCTTGGAGAAAAACAGACAACTAGGTGACTTAGTGCTTCTTCAAATGTCTGACATTCTAGTTCAAATCTTCACTCTTTTCTAGTCTTTGTCCTTCTTTCTATCTGATGGTCGTGGCTGCTACTTTATAGAAATATACAGGCCATGTGCTGGACTCATTCATTTACTTTCTCTCACACTCCCTGAGCAAAAGTGCCCCACTTTTTACTTCTTTTTTTTTCTTTAATAGCATTCATTCCATAATTACTTACTGGTACATATTTAATTACTAGTACATACGAGATGTACTAGAGGTATTTAGGATTCACCAGTGAACAAAGGTCCGTCTAGTCAAAGCTATGGTTTTTCTGGTAGTCATGTATGGATGTGAGAGTTGGATTATAAAGAAAGCTGAGCACAGAATAATTGATGCTTTTGAACTGTGGTGTTGGAGAAGACTTCGAGAGTCCCTTGGACTGCAAGGAGATCCAACCAGTCCATCCTAAAGGAAATCAGTCCTGAATATTCACTGGAGGCTGAGACTCCAGTTCTTTGGCCACCTGATGTGAAGAACTGACTCATTGGAAAAGACCCTGATGCTGGGAAAGATTGAAGGCAGGAGAAGGGGATGACAGAGAATGAGATGGCTGGATGGCATCACTGACTCAATGACCATGAGCTTGAGTAAACTCTGGGAGCTGGTGATGGACAGGGAAGCTGCAGGTGTGCTGCAGTCCATGGGGTTGCAAAGAGTCGGACATGACTGAGCGACTGAACTGAGTGAACAAAACAAAGATCCTTGCTCTCATGGAGGGAGTGCTCTGTTGCCCTCCCACCAAAGCAGGGGCTCATGCCCCCGCCCATCCTCAAGGATCTGCCTCCTCTACTTTCTACTTGACCTGTTGTTCACAACCTCCATCCCATTTGCTTATAAACACACTCAAATCTTTTCCTTTCTAGATGCAGGCCTTTGTAATACTTTTTCCTCACAACTGGAGCTTCTTGAACAATTAGATCCCACTAGTCACCTTTTTTTTTCTTTCCATTTCTCATTTCCTTCCCAGCCCAATGCAGTGTAGTTTCTGCCTCTACTATTAAGTGATCTGTTCTCTTTAAGACTGACAGGAATTTTGTAATCAGGTCACATAGGTACTTTTCAGTCTTTCTTTGCCTGGTTTCTTTGCAGCATTTATTTTATTATTATTTTTTTAATATAAATTTATTTATTTTAAATGGAGGCTAATTACTTTACACTATTGTATCTTTGCAGCATTCAAAACCAACTGCCTACTGCCTTGAATTCCACCTATCATTCTTTTCCTCTGAACCTCTCCTTTTCTTTCTAGTCATGGATCAGTTTGTATATAGTAGGGATTTTCTGTTCTTTGAAAGTTTGAGAGCCTCATCTATGAAACCATGTAGACCTAGTCCTTATGTCTCTCCCAGAAGGAAATCATTGATTACCACTTAAGTTTCTTCTGTGAATATTAGATATATTAGTTTTATTTTTCTCTATGTGGTATATGTGGCATTTGATTATAGTCTACACATTTATCCATGTAGTCTGAGTTTTAAAATTTACTGACACATAGCTATTTATAAAATTTTATTTTTTAAATGTGTCATGTCTAATCTCTTCTTTTTCATTGTATGTCTTACTTATTTGCATTTTCTTTCCCCCAGTTAGTCTTGCAGACTGTTTTGCCTTTCAAAGAAACAGTTTTTATTATTTGTTTTTTCTATCTGTTGCTTATTCTTGCCCTGTCTTTATAATCTTCTTGCTTATTTCTTTGGACTTACTTTTTCTTTCCCATCTTTATTAATATCAGTAGTTAGCTCCTCTGTTTTCAACCTACCGTTGTTTCCTGATGAATGTAGTTAAAATAAGTTTACTTCTGAAACTAATGCTATACCTATGTGTCATAAATTTTATATTATGTTTCAATTTTTTAATTATTTCCTTTTAGTGTAATTAATAGTTTTTCCCCAGGTCATAGCTACCTAAGAATTCTTAAAAGCTATTCTTCTGATATAGATTTCTTTTGATATATAATTGACATACAGCATTATATTAGATTTTAGGTGAACTTCTAATGATTCAGTATTTACATATACTATGAAACGATCTCCTCAGTAAGTCTAGTTAGCATCCGTCACCACACATAATTATAGATTTTTTTTTCTTGTGTTGGGAACTTTTAAGATCTGTCTCTTGGCAGCCCTCAAACGTGCAATAGAGTATTATGCATGGTAGTCAGAGTCACTGTGCTGCACGTTACATTCTCAGGACTTGTCTTCACACTAGAGTTTGTACTTTTCACCCCCTTTGCCATTTCACTCACTCTTCCCCCAGTCCTTCTGCCAGCCATCAGTCTGTCCTCTGTATCTGTGGTCTTGGTTTGTTTTTGTTTTGAGATTCCACATATAAGTGAGATCATACAGTATTAGTTTTTCTCTGTCTGACTTATTTCACTTACCATAATGCCCTCCAAGTTCATCCATTTTGTTACAAATGACAAGATTTCGTTCTTTTTGTGGCTGAGTCATACTCCATTGTCTATATACATATGCATACCACATTTTCACCAGGGCTTCCCTGGTGGCTCAGATGGTAAAGAATCTGCCTGCAGTGTGGGAGACCTGGGTTCGATCCCTGGGTCAGGAAGATCCCCTAGAGAAGGAAATGGCAACCCACCCCAGTATCCTTGCCTGGAAAGTTCCATGGATGGAGGAGCCTGGCAGACTATAGTCCATGAGGTCTCAAAGAGTTGGACATGACTGAGCAACTTCACTTTCACCACGTTTTCTTTATCCATTCATCAATTTTTAGGACACTTATGCTGTTTTCATATCTTCAGTTCAGTTCAGTTGCTCAGTCGTGTCTGACTCTTTGCGACCGCATGAATCACAGCACGCCAGGCTTCCCTGTCCATCACCAACTCCCGGAGTTCACTCAAACTCACGTGCATTGAGTCGGTGATGCCATCCAGCCATCTCATCCTCTGTCGTCCCCTTCTCCTCCTGCCCTCAATCCCTCCCAGCATCAGAGTCTTTTCCAATGAGACAACTCTTCTCATGAGGTGGCCAAAGGACTAGAGTTTCAGCTTTAGCATCATTCCTTCCAAAGAACACCCAGGACTGATCTCCTTTAGAATGGACCGGTTGGATCTCCTTGCAGTCCAAGGGACTCTCAAGAGTCTTCTCCAACACCAC
>NW_011477142.1:161189-167642 GCF_000754665.1 Bison bison bison | reverse complement strand
GGAGTAAGCATCTTTTAATTTCATGGCTGCAGTCACCATCTGCAGTGATTTTGGAGCCCCCCCAAATAAAGTCAGCCACTGTTTCCCCATCTATCTGCCATGCAGTGATGGGACCGGAAACCATGATCTTCGTTTTCTGAATGTTGAGCCTTAAGCCAACTTTTTCACTTTCCTCTTTCACTTTCATCAAGAGGCTTTTTAGTTCCTCTTCACTTTCTGCCATAAGGGTGGTGTCATCTGCATATCTGAGGTTATTGATATTTCTCCCAGCAATCTTGATTCCAGCTTGTGCTTCTTCCAGCCCAGCGTTTCTCCTGATGTACTATGCATAGAAGTTAAATAAGCAGGGTGACAATATACAGCCTGGACGTACTCCTTTTCCTATTTGGAACCAGTCTGTTGTTCCATGTCCAGTTCTAACTGTTGCTTCCTGACCTGCATATAGGTTTCTCAAGAGGCAGATCAGGTGGTCTGGTATTCCCATCTCTTTCAGAATTCTCCAAAGTTTATTGTGATCCTCACAGTCAAAGTCTTTGGCATAGTCAATAAAGCAGAAATAGATGTTTTTCTGGAACTCTCTTACTTTTTCCATGATGTTTCATATCTTGGTTATTGTAAATAATGCAACAATGAATATGGGGGTCCATATATCTTTTTGAGTTAGGGTTTTTTTGTTTCTTTGGATAAATACCTAGAAGTTGACTTGCTGGGTCATATGGTAGTTCTATTTTAAATTTTTTGAGGACCCTCTGATGTATTTGCTAACACTTGTCATGTTGTCTTTAAACTTTTTTCCTTTATTTTTTTTTCCCATTTACTATTGAAAAAATTAGAATTTTCTTCTGCTTTAAGAGTGACATGTTTTCTTTTATCCTATGGGTGATTATTCCTAGCTTATTAACACCCAAGGCTGATCAGTATCTCTTTCTTCCTTCCCACATAGTTCATTCTAAATTCTATCCTGTTGCTTTCTTTGATTCCACCTTCCACCATATTGAGAATACATAAAGTACATCTTTAAGATTGCCTTAATTTGTGTGTTTTTTTTCTTTTTGAGGGGGTGCCTAATACCATGCAGCTTGCAGGGTCTTAGTTCCCTGACAGGGATTGAACCCAGGTCATGGCAGTGAAAGCACTGAGTCGTAACCACTGGACTGCCGTTCAGTTCCCAACCTTAATGTTTTTGCTTGCTTTTATGGTCTTGGTTTTTGTATACATGATTCAAATTAGCTGCAGTATTACATATCTTAATTTCCACATATCATGTAAAGTCATGCATTTATTCTTATTTTAAGAAAGCATATGCATGTAGTAAAACTTTTGAGACTGTGTATGGCTGGAAATAGTTTTTATTTCTTTTCCACATTTAATAGCTTAGCTGAATATAAAAATCTAGATTCAAAGATTTTTTTCCTGCAGCGCTTTGAAAATATTAATTTGTTCCCTTCTTAAATCCAGTGATGATACATTGAGAATTAAAATGATATTAATCTGCTTCTTGTTTTGTTTTGGGTTTTTTTTTTTTTTTTTTTTTTTTTTGTTTTGGGTTTTTTTTTTTTTTTTTTTTTGAGATATGTTCTTCCTTACTGGAAGTTTTTACTGTTGGGGGCGGGCAGGGCTTTGATGTTCTTAATTTTATGCCAAAAAATGTGAGCAGGTGTGTTTTTTTTCTGTATCGTAATTGGAACCCCTTCATTTTGTGGTCTTGAGTTTTTTTTTTAATTCTGGGAAATTCTCAGCCATTATTTCTTCAAAGATTTCCTTCATTTCTAATCCTTCAGATACTCCTTTTATGTAGGTCTTAAGACTTCCAGTCTCTTCATTGCCTTGGGTTTTTCTTTTGTTTGCATTTTTCATTACCATTTTATTTTGTTGTTAGTTCCTGCTTTATCCTTTGCTCATGTATTCTTTGATCTTTATCTGACCTGACCTTTCAGATCACTGTTTTGTTTTTCAGTTGCATATATCCTACTATTTAACATATCTATTAAAGCACAGAGTAAAGGTTAAGAATAATTCTTCATGTGTTTCTTCGATTCCCTCACCTGTAGAATGGGGGTATAATACCAACCCTGTAGAGTTACTTTTGGGCATTAAGTGATTTAGTCCATGTAACAGGCTTAGAACAATGCCAAGTATATACAGTAAGTGATGGCTGCTATTATTTTTTCCCAAACAGTTGTGCTTTTTGTACATCATATTGCCAATTGGTGTTCTTTATAACTGCTTCTCCATGATTCATGTTACCAATAAAAATCCATTATCTTTTTTTAGGATATCTGCTTAGTTTAGTTAACATTCTTACTATTTCCTATCATCTCTTATAGGTGCTTCAGTTTGTTGCCTTTAGTTTTTGTGGCTGCATTTTCCAAGTGTCTACTGTGATTACATATTTCTTTTGGTAGTTGGGTGGCTATTGGATTCCTTGTATGTGAGTCTGTAGACGTTGAGGGGCTAGAGGATGGACAAGGAGAGCTGATTTTTAAAAACTGAGAACAATGTCATATATTTAGCTACCCAGTTATATGTATATAAAGCCCATCCATCTTTGTTTCATATTAGAAGATTAATGAATCAAGACCTTAATTATAAGAAGACATTGCTTTGTAAAGCATCCCACATTATTAAACTTTAGATCAACATTATAGTAAGGTTCTTCTGTAGTATCAAAGAATTCATGTTGTGTCAGGGCACCTCCCTGTTAGTAAATTCAGATTCCCTTGATATCTTGCCCCTTGCATGAAGAGGTTTATCTGACTAAATTGTTAGTTCTCTTAAAGCTAATTTCTATTTCACTGAAACATTCTAAGGATTTTGGTGTATGTTGCATGAATATCTTAGAATGCTATGCTGTGCTTATTTGCTCAGTCGTGTCTGACTCTTTGTGACGCCATGGACCGCTGCCCACCGGGCTCTTCTGTCCATAAGCATTCTCCAGGCAAGAATACTGGCGTGGGTTGCCATGCCCTTCTCCACGGGACCTTCCCTACCCAAGGATCAAACCCAAGTCTCCCGCCTTGCAGGCGGATTTTTTACCAGCTGAGCTACCAGAGAAGCTCATATCTTTTTATAATTACGAATTGTGGTAGAATGTATACAAGTGTATGACTAGAAATAAAACAAGTTGTGTTTATTATAAAATAGATCTAATCAGACAAATGAGAATTTCCGAAAAAAAAAAAAAGCCTTTACAGTTTCATCTTTGTGCTTACCCATGTTCTAATTTTTGTATTTCTGTATTCATCAAAGAGGCACAGTAATCAAAAGGGCTTACTTCCAGAGCCAAATCCAGTGCAAATCATGAAAAGTTTAAACAACCCTGCCATGTTGCAAATTCTTCTACAACCCCAGCTCTGTGGGCGGACTGTTAAACCAGGTAAGCATCATGTGTACTAATGACATGTAGAATATTGGCATGAGGTTAATTGTACATGAAAAACACATTTAAATTAGTCCACAGTATTTATTTTTTCTAGAATTTATCAATGAATTTTAATTAATGACCTGAGGTGAAAATATGTTTTGACTCTTTTTGGTAGGCACAAATTGCTTATGGATTTCCTGATTTTTTTAAAACTAAGTATTAAATATTAAACCTTCAAGTGTAGATACTGGTTGCCATGAATTTCTAAACCAGGTTTCACATGGTTTAATAAGGTAATATTTGACATACTACATTGTTACAGCTCATTTTAGCAAAGGATATCATACTTTTCTATGTAATATTTTTGGCAGAATTACTTTGTTGGAAAGTGCTAAGGATCAGTTTCCTCTCTGCTGTTATCTTTTTTTTTTCATTGTGAAATTGTTTTACTTTGTTGAAAATGATGAAAACAATATCATTTTCTTGAATTGTAGAAATTGTTATAATGTTGGCATGCATTAAATATCTGTCTATTTAGTATTCATTGGAGGCGTTTGTCTTTGGAAATGCATAGCTGTACATACACAAAATGTATACTTTATCATTAGGAAGTGAATGCCTATATTCAACATTAAGCTTTATTACAAATGTTTAGATTAAATGTATCATTCTGTTTCAGCTCCATCTGGTCTAACACCAACTAGCATACTACAGTTCTATTGTAGCACTAACTGCCTAGAGTTAGCACGGATGCTATGAGTGAGGGCTTAAGTCCTCAATAGGTCTGCCCCTACTTCATATACTAGCCACACAACAGAGGTCTCCAGGCCTGTTCTGGCTAACTCGCTTCAAATTTGGGAGTTCCTGTGACACTACAGGTTCAATAATGTGTTCAGTTCATTCAGTTGCTCAGTCGTATCCAACTCTTTGCAACCCCATGAATTGCAGCATGCCAGGCTTCCCTGTCCATCACCAACTCCTACAGCTTGCCCAAATTTATGTCCATCGAGTTGGTGATGCTGTCCAACCATTTCATCCTCTGTTGTCATCTTCTCCTCCTGCCTTCAATCTTTACCAGCATCAGGATCTTCTCCACTGAGTCTATAGACTCCCATAGCTTAGGAGAGCACTGTACTTACGATTACAGTTTTGTTACAAAGGATGTAACTCAGAAACAGCATAATCAAGAGACTTAGGGCTGTGGCTCGTAGGTCCTAACTGCAGAGCTTTTGTGTTCTTTCCCCGTAGGATCAGAGCATATTTGCCTCCCAGCACACCAGTGTATTAATTAACCAGAGATCTCTACTGAACTAGCTTCAGTGTCTAGAGGTTTTATGGGGGTTTTATATGTAGGCATGACTGGCCATGTTATTGAACTCTTATCTGCAGTTCTCTTCCTCTTCCTGGAGGTCAGGAGGCTAGGCTAATACTTATCTTGGAGAGACAGCAGTGAGCAGTCCTGAAGAGAGATCTTAGTTCCCTGCTCAGGAATTGAACCTAGGAAACCTAAATGAAAACCAGGAATCCTAGCCACCAAGCCACCAGGAGCTAGGTGCTAGAGGGAAAATGGCCCTGTCTCTTTCCCCCATTTGAAAGCAAGAATGTTTCAAGGAGGCAAAAACTATTAAAAACAGGTATAAAGTTTATTATTAGAGTCACAGCACAATGTATGGGAGAGCACATGGAGAAATAGTGTGTTTAAGACAGAAACAAGGCAGAAATACACATCCAGTGAGGAGTGCAGTGAAGACATTTAAATCACATAGAACATTGTTTCCCGGTCTTTGTTTACATCTGGCCAATTATTATTATTTTTTAATTAATGTATTTATTTTAATTGGAGGCTAATTACTTTACAATATTGTAGTGGTTTTTGCCATACATTGACATGAATCAGCCATGGGTGTACATGTGTTCCCCATCCTGAGCCCCCTCCCACCTCTCTCCCCATCCCATCCCCCAGGGTCATCCCAGTGCACCAGCACTGAGCACCCTGTCTCATGCATCGAACCTGGACTGGCAATCTGTTTCACATATGATAATATACATGTTTCAATGCTATTCTCTTGAATCATCCCACCCTCGCCTTCTCCCGCAGAGTCCAAAAGACTGTTCTTTACATCTGTGTCTCTTGCTGTCTCACAAATAGGGTCATGGTCATTGTTACCATGTTACCATCTGACTGATCCTTGGACCCTCCCCCAGATGTGTGAGCACCTTTTTGGTAAGATGGATCCTACCACAGAGGCCTATGGGTACATGTCCACAGTTATTATGGGGTGAGGCCCTCTCCCTTTTTGACCCCCTAAGAAGCCTCCCTGCACACATGCAGATAGGGAAGTCTTCCTTGACCTCAAGCACCGTATCTCTTTGCTTTAGCAGAATTCAGCTTGTGCCACTAGCTTTGTCCTTGAGTGTCTGGGTAAGAGCAAGGCTTGAATTTTATTCTACTTGACAAACACCAGCAGCCCACCTACAGGCCCATCTATCTTCTACCTCAATATCACATGGCTCAAAGCCCCCATTCAATAATCACATGTTAGGTCTTTCAGGTATGACCAGTCCCCATTCCGAAGCCATGTAGGGGCCTACCCTGAGTCACCTCATTCATTAGCATAACAAAAACATTCCTATCCACTGGGGACGTTCCAAGGGTTTGAGTTTCCCCTCTAGGAACCAAAGACAAAGACCAGTTAAATTTTTTATTATACCAACAATGTTCATATTAAGTACTTAATATAATCATCAATTATTATTGTGTAAGAAGTATCTTCAGAGGTGTCCAGCTCAGCCTATTATGCAGTCAATTATCCCTCCTACAATTTTTTTTTTCAGAATTAGATGAAACTTTCAGTTCAGTCACACAACCATGTCTGACTCTTTGCGACCCCATGGACTGCAGCACGCCAGTCTTCCCTGTCCGTCACCAACTTCTGGAGCCCATCCAAACCCATGTCCATTGTGTCGGTGATGCCATCCAACCATCTCATCCTCTGTCATCCCTTTCTCCTCCTGCCCTCAATCTTTCCCAGCATCAGGGTCTTTTCAAATGAGTCAGCTCTTTGCATCAGGTGGCCAAAATATTGGAG
>NW_011477142.1:159867-161089 GCF_000754665.1 Bison bison bison | reverse complement strand
CTTTTCAAATGAGTCAGCTCTTTGCATCAGGTGGCCAAAATATTGGAGTTTCAGCTTCAACATCAGTCCTTCCAATGAACACCCAGGACTGATCTCCTTTAGGATGGACTGATTGGATCTCCTTGCAGTCCAAGGGACTCTCAAAAGTCTTCACCAACACCACAGTTCAAAAGCATCAATTCTTCAGCACTGAGCTTTCTTTATAGTCCAACTCTCACATCTGTACATGACTACTGGAAAAACCATAGCTTTGACTAGATGGACATTTGTTCGCAGAGTAATGTATCTGCTTTTTAATATGGTGTCTTGGACTGCAAGGAGATCCAACTAGTCCATCCTAATGGAAATCAGTCCTCAATATTCATTGGAAGGACTGATGCTGAGGCTGAAACTCCAATTTTTGGCCACCTGATGTGAAGAACTGACTCATTGGGAAAGACCCTGATGCTGGGAAAGATTGAAGGCAGGAGGAGAAGGGGACGACAGAGGATGAGATGGTTGGATGGCATCACCAACTCAATGGACGTGAGTTTGAGTAAACTCCAGGAGTTGGTGATGGACAGGGAGGCCTGGTGTGCTGCATTCCATGGGGCCGCAAAGAGTTGGACACAACGAGCAACTGAACTGATGTACTCCTTTCCTGATTTGGAACCAGTTGTTGTTCCATGTCCAGTTCTAACTGTTGCTTCCTGACCTGCATACAGATTTCTCAGGAGGCAGGTCGGGTGGTCTGGTATTCCTATCTCTTTCAGAATTTTCCACAGTTTGTGGTGATCTATAGTCAAAGGCTTAGGCAGAAGTAATGTATAGTCGATAAGGCAGAAGTAGATGTTTTTCTGGAACTCTCTTGCTTTTTCGATGATCCAACAGATGTTGGCAGTTTGATCTCTGGTTCCTCTGCCGTTTCTAAATCCAGCTTGAACATCTGGAAGTTCATGGTTCATGTACTGTTGAAGCCTGGCTTGGAGAATTTTCAGCATTACTTTATTAGCATGTAAGATGAGTGCAATTGTGCAGTAGTCTGAGCATTCTTTGACATTGCCTTTCTTTGGGATTGGAATGAAAACTGACCTTTTCCAGTCCTGTGGCCACTGCTGAGTTATCCACATTTGCTGACATATTGAGTGCAGCACTTTCACAGCATCATCTTTTAGGATGTGAAATAGCTCAACTGGAATTCCATCACCTCCACTAACTTTGTTCATAGTGATGCTTCCTAAGG
>NW_011477142.1:139897-159767 GCF_000754665.1 Bison bison bison | reverse complement strand
TCCTAAAGCCCACTTGACTTCACATTCCAGGATGTCTGGCTCTAGGTGAGTGATCACACCATCGTAATTATCTGGGTCGTGAAGATCTTTTTTGTATAATTCTGTGTATTCTTGCCCCCTCTTCTTAATATCTTCTGCTTCTGTTAGGTCCATACCATTTCTGTCCTTTATTGTGCCCATCTTTGCATGAAACGTTCCCTTGGTGTCTCAAATTTTCTTGAGATCTGTAGTCTTTCCCATTCTGTTGTTTTCCTCTATTTCTTTGCGTTGATCATTGAGGAAGGCTTTCTTTTCTCTCCTTGCTATCAAATGGGTATATCTTTCCTTTTCTCCTTTGACTTTCACTTCTCTTCTTTTCCCAGCTGTTTGTAAGGCCTCCTTGGACAACCATTTTGCCTTTTTTCATTTCTTTTTCTTGATATAGTCTTGATACCTGTCTCCTGTACAATGGCACGAACCTTTGTCCATAGTTCATCAGGCACTCTGTCTATCAGATCTAATCCCTTGAATCTGTTTCTCACTTCCACTGTATAATTGTAAGGGATTTGATTTAGGTCATACCTGAATGGTCTAGTGGTTTTCCCTGCTTTCTTCAATTGAAGTCTGAATTTGGCAATAAGGGGTTCATGATCTGAGCCATAGTCAGCTCACAGTCTTGTTTTTGCTGACTGTATAGAGCTTCTCCATCTGTGACTGCAAAGAATATAATCAATCTGACTTCGGTATTGACCATCTGGTGATGTCCATGTGTAGAGTCCTTGTGTTGTTGGAAGATGGTGTTTGCTATGACCAGTGCGTTCTCTTGGCAAAACTCTGTTAGCCTTTGCCCTGCTTCATTCTGTACTCCAAGGCCAAATTGGCCTGTTACTCCAGGTGTTTCTTTACTTCCTACTTTTGCATTGCAGTCCCCTGTAATGAAAATGACATCTTTTTGGGGTATTAGTTCTAGAAGTCATGTAGGTTTTTATAAAACCATTAAACTTCAGCTTCTTCAGCATTACTTTTTGGGGCGTAAACTTGGATTACTGTGATATTGAATGGTTTGCCTTGAAAACGAACAGATCATTCTGTTGTTTTTGAGATTGCATCCAAGTACTGCCTTTTGAACACTTTTGTTGACTGTGATGGCTACTCTATTTCTTCTAAGGGATTCTTGCCCACTGTAGTAGATAAAATGGTCATCTGAGTTAAATGAGACTTTAAAGATAAAGCTTTAACTTCCTGCAATTTTAATGGCATAGAGATATCCTTTGTATGTCTTGACTACTCAAAGCACAAGCAGCTCATTATTTGCAAGGCAACTATTCCCTGGTTTGACAAATTTAATTACTAGGTTTTTTCTTATATTAGATGGTAATTTCTATCACTTTTAGCTGCTTATTCTAGTTCTTCCTATGAAGAAACATAGAATAAATCTATCCTTCTTCCGTAAGAATAGCCTTCTGATGTTTGGAGATAACTATCATGAAACTGTAGTCATCTTTGATTCTCTTTGTTTTCTGTTCTGCAGACCAGTGGTGTCCTTTTGTTTATTTTTTGTCTATGCATTCTATCAGTGAAGTATATTTTTAGTGGAACCCCAGTATATACAGTTTACGTATCACATGTGTCAATTACATAAACGCACCTTTGTCAACCCATATATTAAGAATTGATAAAACTAAATATTTTTATATTTTAAGATGAAAATATAAATAGTCTCTTTTTAGAACCATTTTATTTATTTTAATTTTACTTTTTTATTCAAGCATAGTTGATTTACATTGCTGTGGTAGTTTCAGGTATACAGCAAAGCGATTCAGTTATGCATGTGCATCTCCTTCTTTCAGATTCTTTTCCCTTAGGTTATTACAAAATACTGAGTGTAGTTTGCTTTATACACCTCTTCTACATCTTCATAAACTATAGTTCCGTACTTGACTTTCCACAACGGGTCATAGGATATGCTCTCCAGAGCCCCCAGTAAGTTTTCCTCTCCTAATATGTTATCTTGGTTGCCTTGCAGAATGGCGTACACAGACAAATTTATCCTGTCGATGGGTTCTAATCACCACAAAATGCAGTGGGATTTCCGTCCTATCATCATTATATTTCTATTAATACAGTCCAAGATTGTATCAGTGTTTAAAGAAGTATATTACACTTGTGGGTCTATTCGAAAGTAATAGTTCACACCTGGGCTATCTTTAGTAACTTCTCCCCCAAATTAATTTTTCTCTTCTTTGTATCTGAGGATATGTATTCTCCCCCTCTGCTTTTCTCCTCAGGTTGGTATATGACCATATGAGATTATACTTTTTCACTTTAGTGCTACTTTTATAGTTTTAAGAAGAATATTTCAGTATTTTACTGATAACTTTTGCTTTATTTAGAATGGGAAGCGAAGAGGGTTAAATACCTTACTTGAACACATGCAAAGCTTCTGGAGAATGTGTGGAAAGTTTGTTGGTGTTCAGGAAAGACAAACTATCTTGTTAATCAAGAAGTTTCATTTGTTTTTTCCTTACTGTGTTTGTTACTACATTTTAACTATATTCCTTATATCCTAAACTCTTCACAGAGGCCTCTGAGCAAACTAAAATAGTTACAAAGGGTCATAATTCTCTGAGATTATCCTTATATTGTAAAATACATATATATACAAGTGTGCCTTATTTTATTGTGCTTCACAGATACTGTGTTTTTTTTTTTAAAAATTGAAGGTTTGTGGCAACACTGCTTTGTCAGATGATGGTTAGCATTTTAAAACTGAGGTGTATATATATTGTTTTAGATATGTAGCATAAACATAACTTTTTTATATGTACCAGGAAACAAAAAAAAAATTGTGTGACTTACTTTACTACGGTAATCACTTTCTTGGAGTGACCTGGAACCAAATCTTCAATGTCTCTGAAGTATGCCTATATGATATATTTGTATTTAAACCCTTGTGTTACTTCTTGCTCATTGTATCATTTTTTTTTCAAGTAACTGACACATATTTACTTGTTTATTGCCTTTTCTTCCACTAGAACAGAGAAGGCTCCATAAAGGCAAAAATTTATCTGTTTTGTTCCTCTCAGGCACCTAGAACAGACCTGCTATTTAGAGTAAAAAGTACTTAAATATTGTTTACTGATTAAACTCCTTCCTTTACCTCTCTGTTGCATGACTTGTACATACCTGGTGATATATGATCTATTCTGTAAATTTTTAACTACCTTTCTTGTCTGCCTTCTTTTCTGTCTAATCTGTGCACAACCATCAGGTTGATTTTCCTCCCACACCCACTTTATGTTACTTGAGCCATACTGATCTTTTCTTTTCAATCCAGACGTTTGAACTACCTTAAAAAAATGCAGTATAATGTAAATATTGTAACTTATAGTCTAAATTGTAGTTTTAGCAGCTTTCAGTTCAGTTTAGTTGCTTAGTCATGTCCGACTCTGCGATCCCATGGACTGCAACACGCCAGCCTTCCCTGTCCACCAACTCTCGGAGCTTATCAAACTCATGTCCATCGAGTTAGTGATCCCATCCAACCATCTCGTCCTCTGTCATTCCCCTCTCCTCCTGCCTTCGATCTTTCCCAGCATCAGCGTCTTTTCTGATTAGTCAGTTCTTCGCATCAGGTGGCCAAAGTCTTGGAACTTCAGCTTTAGCATCAGTCCTTCCAGTGAATATTCAGGACTGATCTCCTTTAGAATGGACTGATTGTATCTCCTTGCAATCCAAGGAACTCTCAAGAGTCTTCTCCAACACCACAGTTCAAAAGCATCAATTCTTCAGCGCTCAGCCTTCTTTATAGTCCAACTCTCACATCCATACGTGACTACTGGAAAAAACCATAGCTTAAACTAGACGGACCTTTGTTGGCAAAGTAATGTCTCTGCTTTTTAATTTGCTGTCTAGGTTTGTCATAGCTTTTCTTCCAAGGGGCAAGTGTCTTTTAACTTCTTGGCTGCAGTCACCATCTGCAGTGATTTTGGAGCCCAAGAAAAAAATGTATGTCGCTGTTTCCTTGTTTCCCTATCTGTTTGCCATGAAGTGATGGGACCAGATGCCATGATCTTAGTTTTTTGAATGTTCAGTTTTAAGCCACCTTTTTCACTCTCCTCTCACTTTCACCATGCTTTATTGAGGTATAATTGAGGCACAGTCATCTGCACATATTTAAATTGTACAAATTGGTAAACTTTTCCATTTGTATGACCCACGATCATCATAATCAAAACAATGAAGATATTCATTACTTTCAAAACTTTCCTTTTGCCTGTTTTTAACCCACCCTTCTCCTCATCCCCAGGAAACTACTGATTTGCTTTCTGTCACTAAAGTTTGTATTTTCTAGAAATGTATATAAATGGAGTCAAACAGTATGTACTGTATGACTTCTTTCCCTCAGCTTATTATTTTGAGATTCATCCATGTTGCTTCATGTTATCAGTAGTTTTTTTCCTTTTTAACTCTGAGCAGTATTCTGTTCCACAATTCGCACTTTCATTGATTTGTTGACCATTGGGTTATTTCCTGTTTGGGGTCGTTAGAGATAAAATTGCTCTGGACATTTGCTTTTATTCTTTATTTGGCTGCACTGGGTTTTAGCTGTGGCACAGGGGATCTTGAGTCTGTTGCAGCATGCAGGATCTTTAGTTGTGGCACGTGGGACCTAGTTCCCTGATCAGGACAGAACCTGGGCCCTCTGCATTGGGAGTAGAGTCTTAACCACTGGATCACCAGGGAAGTCCCCCACCTGTTTTCTAATGTGTTTTCTGCCCAATTTACATTCTCACCATCAGTGTCCAAGGCTGTAGTTCACTCAGTGTCCTCACCAACATTTGACATACTGACCCTTTAATTTTAGCCTTTCTGTTTGGTTTATATCTTATTGTGGTTTTAATTTGAATATCCCTTTTGACAAATGGTTTTGAACATCTTTTAATGTACTAATTTATCATCTTAATATCTCCTTAGTTAATATATCTTTTGAAATATTTTGTACATTTTTTATTTATTTTAAATTTAAATTTATTTATTTTAATTTAATTTAATTTAATTTAATTACTTTACAATATTGTATTGGTTTTGCCATACATCAACATGAATCTGCCACAGGTGTACACGTGCTCCAGCTGTTGATCTTAAGTTGTTAGGGTTCTTTATTCTAGATACAACTCCTTTATTGGATATATTTGGGTTTGCAGCCACTCTGTAGGCTGTCCTTATATTTTCTTAATATCTTTTGAAGAAGAAAATTGCTTATTTTGACAATGTCCTGTTTATTATTTTTTTATTTTCTAATTCATATTTCTTATGTCATGTTTAAAAAATCTTTGCCAAATTCGAGATAACAAAAATGTCCTCCTGTGTTTTCTTCAAGAACTTTTATAATTTTACCTCTTAAGTTTAGGTTTATAAATGATTTCAAGTTAATTGTTATTTACAATATGAGGTAAAGGTCCAGGTTAATATTTTTTTTGCAGTTGTTCTAGCATAATTTGTTAAAAAAGATTATCCTTTTTCATTGAATTTCTTGACACTTTTTTCAAAAATCAATTGATTGTATACATAGGGCTCTGTCTCTGGACCCCCTATTCTATTCCATTGATCTAAATGTCTGTATTTATACCAATACTGCATTGTCTTGATAGTTTTATAGTAAGTCCTGAAAACAGTAAGTGTAAGTGCTCCAACTCTATTCTTTTTCTATTTGTTTTGTCCATCCTGGGTCCTTTGTATGTGCATATAAATTTTAGAATCAGCTATCAATTTCTGTGAAAAATGTCTGCTGGGAATTTGGAATTGTGTTGAATCTGTATGCTGATTTGTACAGAATTGACAACAATTTGCCATAAATATATCTCTCCGTTTATTTAGGTCTTCTTTTATCAACAATGTTTTGTAGTTTTCAGGGTGTAAATCTGACACACATTTTTTCAGATTTATCCTTAGCGTTTCATATTCCTTGATACTATTTTTTATTGTAATTTTGAGGCAGATGTCACATAACATGAAATTGATCATTTTAAAGTCAATAGTTCAGTGACATTTGGTACATTCACAGTGTTTTGTAATCACAAACTCTGCTTAACTTTAGAAACGTTTTCATGACCTCAAAATAAAATCTGTACCCATTAAACAGTTACTGCCCTATTTTCCCTCTGCCTAGGTCCTGGCAACAGCCCATCTGCTTTCTGTCTTTTGTTTATTCTGGATGTTTCATATAAACGGAAGTCACTGTGTGTCTGGCTTCTTTCACTTAGCATGGTGTTTCTGAGTGCTGTAATATATGTATGAGTTCTTCATTCCTTTTGTGGCTGAATGATACTCCATTGTGTGCATATGTCACAGTTTGTTTATTCATTCATCCTTGATGGACAGTTTGAGTTGTTTTCACCTTTTGACTATTATGAAGAGTGTTGTCTATGAATGCTCATGTACAAGCATTTGAACATCTGTTTTTAGTTCTTTTGAGGTTATATACTTAGAGCCAGACGTGGTGGATCATGTGCTTACTCTCTGTTTAACTTGTTGAGTACCTGCAAGCTGTCTCCACAGTGGCTGCACCATTTTACACTTCCAAAGCAGTGTACGAGGGTTCCAATTTCTCCATATCTTCATAGACTCTTGTTACTTTCTGCTCTTATTATTTTAGCCATCCAAATAGGAATAAACTGGCAACTCATCATAGTTTTGATCTGAGTTTTCCTAGTGACTATGTTGAGCATCTTTTCTTGTGCTTATTGTCTGTTTTTATGTCATCTTTGGAGAAACGCTTAATCGAGTTCTTTGCCTGTTTTTAAACAGAATTGTATTTCTTTTTGTTGCTGCATTCTTTATACATTCTTGATACTATTTTAAATAGTTTTACTTTCTAAATTTTGGTTTCCTGTTGCTTGTTGCTAGCATATACAAGTACAGCTGATTTTGTATATTTATCTTGTATCATGCAGACTTGCTTTTTATCTCTAGTAGATTTTGCCCTTAGGATTTTCTGTATAGACTATCGTGTCATCTACAAGAAGTTTTACTTCTTCCTTTACAGTATGTATACCTTTTATTTTTCTTGCTTTACTGCAGTAGATAGAAATCTCAGGAAAATTTCTGCATTGAACTTTTGAGAGTGGACATCCTTGCCTTCTTCCTGACCTTACAGAGAAAGCATTCATTCTTTTATTATTAAACATTATCTTAGCTATGTTTTTTAATTTACAGATTTTTTTTCCAAGATGGGAACTTATTCCTATATTGCTGAGAAATTTTGTCATAATAATTTTTGGAATTTATCTACTGCTTTTCTCCATTTGTTGATATCAGCAGTGTGGCTTTTTTATTTTTGGTCTGTTATCATGATGAATTATGCACACTCAGTTGCTCAGTTTTGTCTGACTCTTTGCGACCCCATGGACAGGTCAAACCCTACCCAGGCTTGATTCCTGGGTCGGGAAGATCTCCTGGAGAAGGAAATGGCAACCCACTCCAGTATTTTGCCTGGGAAATCCCATGGATAGAGGAGCCTGGTGGGCTACAGTTCATGGGGTTGAAGAGTTTGACATGATTGAACAACTAAAGAGCAACAGCATGCTATCAATTATTGAGGGGAGAAGAGGCTGAATGGGAGACCTAGCCAAGGTCTAAGGGTAAAGGCAGCTAGATGTGAGACTGTGAACATTTTCAGAACATTTTAATTCTAGTTGTTACTGTTTTAAATTGGGAAATACTATATTCACTAAAAGCTGTGAAAAAATTTTTAATGTTTTTTAACAAAATGCAGTGACTGGAAAATGAGGGGAGGAGGTATTGAAACCTCTTATCATAACTGTGGATTTGTCTCCTTTTCCTTTCAGTTTTAGAAATTGTTGCTTTATATATTTTGAAGCTTTGTTAGGTGCACAGACATGATTGTTGATCCCCTTGATCTCTTTCTATTTATGAAATGACCATCATTATCCCTCTTTTCTAATAAACAGTATTTTCCTTCATTAGCAACTTATTCTGATGATCTTAATTTTCCCATCACCTATCAGGAAACTGGTTTATTCCAAAGAAAGTACTTTCTAATGGTCAGTTTTCCAAAGATGTAATGATCTGCCTCAATAAGAAACAAAAATTTGAAACAAAGTTTTTAAATCATAGAGTGAATTTGTAGTGATATTATATATAAATTTCAAATATGTTTCATCATTGGATTACATGCTTTTTGAAGTACTTTCTAAGCTTGACCTTCTGTAATTCTAATTAATTGTATATTATGATTACTTACATCTAATAATTAGATGAAATTGCTTCATATATTTTTTATCTCATGAGTCTTTTTGTCTGTATATTGTCTATTCTTAACATGTCTCTTCTGATACGTACTCTGGTCTTTGTACTCTTAGACAATCTTGATAAAAAGCATGCTTATCATTTATTTGTCAACTATGTACAGTATTGTTTCTTTTTTGTTATGAAGTGTTGTTTAACTGTACCTATTAATATAATGTGTTCTCTCCTCAATTGGATTATAAGCTTTAACAACAGGATTGTATATTTTCCTTCCCTTCCCATCCTGACCCTCTGCCAAAATACTCAAAAAAACTGACAGAAACACTGAGCAGATAACATGGGTTTAATTAGTATTCTGTTTATTAAAAGATATCATTAGTTTGCTTGCACTAAGTGCTAAAGAGAAAGACTAGGTTTGGTGTTTTGCTGTTGAGACAGAAGGTATTGGAATTTTCAATTCTAGGGTTGAATGACAAGGAAAGAAACCTGTCACTTTTTGTACAGTGGCAAGATTAGTATATCATTGAACGTCCAGTGAATATGTTGAGTGTGTTAAGTAATATTCATCTACCCTTTTTGGAGTTTATTTTTAATTCCATATATGTATATCATAAAGATAAATTTTTGCTTTTATTTTCTTAAAGCAGTTCTTGGAACACCTCACAGCTTGCCACATCTGATGAATCCATCCATCTCCCCTGCATTTTTACCCTTGAATAAAGCACATCAGGTATATAAATAGCATTGAATTGAAACATAAAAAATTTGGAATGAATATTTTGTTTGTTCTTAACACTTAAAGTTCTCAAGGAATTAAATGAGTATTTTGTTTTTAAATAAAGTTCTTAGTAATAAATGTACCTACATAAAAACAGAACTCAATGAGGTAATCAAAGCAGCATCGCTTATATATTTATTGAGTCCTATTTGTAGGACATTAAGAAGTAAAGAGGTATATTTTGTGGTTTATTTTTCTAGAAATAAACCAGTAGCTCAAAGCAAGTCTGATATGGTTTTGACCCAAAAACTTACAGAAAGAAAAATAAATGAACAATAGCTCTATTCTTAAAACTTAATCAGTGTTATGCATGAGACAGGGTGCTCAGGGCTGGTGCACTGGGATGAGCCTGAAGGATGGGATGAGGAGGGAAGGGGCAGCAGGGTTCAGGATGGGGAACACATGTGCACCCATGGCTGATTCATATCAACGTATGGCAAAAACCACTACAATATTGTAAAGTAATTAGCCTCCAATTAAAATAAAGAAATTAATTTTAAAAATCAGTGTTATAAAGATAATTTATATATGAGTGAAAAATATCTTTCTTACCTTTTTCAGATAAGTATTTTAAATATGTTTGTGTACATAAATATCCGTAATATTGGAGATAAATATTACCTACTAATTTCAGGTGCTATTTAAGGCTATATCCATATAGAAGCATAATTACAAATCAAACCTAATATTAGTATGAAATAGATGGTTGTTGTAGGTTGAGTAAATGAATGTCTGTTCCTAAACCCAACTTTTTTTAAATTTATTTTTTTAATTGAAGGATAATTGCTTTACAGAATTTTGTGGTTTTCTGTCATATGTTAACAGGAATCAGCCATAGGTACACCTATGTCCCCTCCCTCCTGAACCTCCCTCCCTTCTGCCTCCCCATCCCACCCTCTAGGTTGTCACAGATCCCCTGTTTGAGTTCCCTGAGTCATACAGCAAATTCCCATTGGTTATCTATTTTACGAATGGTATTGTAAGTTTCCATGTTACTCTCTCCATACATCTTACCCTCTCCCTCCTCCCCTCCCACCCGGGTCCCTAGGTCTGTTCTCTATATCTGTTTCTCCATTGCTGCCCTCCAAATAAATTCATCAATACCATCTTTTTAGATTCCATATTTAGACATCAGTATACAATATTTATATTTCTGTTTCTGACTTAGTTCACTCTGTATAATAGGCTCTAGGTTTGTCCACCTCATCAGAACTGACTCAAAGTTGTTCCTTTTTATGGCTGAGCAGTATCCCATTTATATTTTTATATATTTATATATATATATATGTAGCACAGTTTCTTTATGTATTCATCTGTCAATGGACATCTAGGTTGCATCCATGTTCTAGTTATTATAAATAGTGCTGCAGTCAACACTGGGATACATGTGTCTTTTTCAGTTTTGGTTTCCTCAGGGTATATGTCTAGGAGTGATCTGGATTGTTAAATCATATGGTGGCTAAACCCAACTTTTTAAGGGAAAGGCCTATTATGTATTTTTCATTCTTAGAATCTAACATAGGACCTTATGCATTACTCATTCATTTACTCAACATGTACTAGACACTCTGTTAGCCATTCATGCTATAGCATTGTACAAAATATTCACAGTCCATGGGGTCGCATATAGAGAAAACAACCAGTTAATTACAGTAAGGTTTAAAGTGATATGGGAGAAGAGTCCAGAGTTTGACAATACTCATTTTACTTTAAAGACCAAATGTTTAAAATAAAGACTGAAAGAAGTCTTTCTTGGTGGCTCAGATGGTAAAGAATCCACCTGTAATGCAGAAGACCTAGGTTCAATCCCTGGGTCTGGAAGATCCCCTGTAGAAGGGCAAGGCAAACTACTCCAGTATTCTTGCCTGGAGAATCCCATGGACAGGGAAGCCTGGTGGACTACAGTCCGTGGGGTCGCAAAGAGTCAGACACGACTGAGCGAGTAACACAAAGACCAAACTGCTTAATATGGCCTTGAGGGCCTGTCCAAACTGGCTTCCCCTGCCTCTCATACACCTTAGGTGTCCCTGTCCCAGCTATAGTGAACTGCTTTTGGTCCTTGAAGGACTTTCTTCTCTTCTCCTTAGGTCTTTGCTCCTGCTGTTCCTCCTGCTTGAAATCTTTCCCATCCCAGCACCACCTCATTTCCCCAGACTTCACCTAGTTATTTC
This sequence comes from Bison bison bison, assembly GCF_000754665.1. Taxonomy (NCBI): domain Eukaryota; kingdom Metazoa; phylum Chordata; class Mammalia; order Artiodactyla; family Bovidae; genus Bison; species Bison bison. The sequence continues at coordinate 148,568 of NW_011477142.1, read as the reverse complement.
TCTGCAGCCTTCAGATCTCTGTGCATGAGTTAGTTACTCAGGGAAACCTTCCTTGAATTTATCAGTCTAAATCAAGTTCCACTACTCTTTGTTCTCATCACTCCTTGTATTTTTCCTTCATACACTCATTGCCATTATTAATTGTATATTTTTATAATTAATGTCTCCCTTCCTCAGGGGACTGTAAGATCCATGAGGGCAGATCATATTGTTTTCCTCTCTATGTATCACAGTGCCTGGCATATAGAAGTGCTCAATAAATTTTTGCTGAATGAATAAAATGAGCAAGTAAATGATTGAAAGATACTAATATCAAAGCCAGAAGGGAGTGAGGAAAAGGGAGAAAGGATGAAAGAAAAGAAGGAAGAAATGTGGAATTAGTTTCATGACTGCATGGTCACATCTGGTATGTTACTGAAAGAATTAATTAGTGTTGCCTGTAATTGGAAAGTAGGATAAGAAGCTGTTGCTGGTGCTCAGATCAATGGGGGAATTCAACTTTAAAATGAATTGGCTTACACAACAATTACCTCTTCAAAATTAAGCTAACTTAATGTTTTGTCATTTTCACAGAGCTCACTTATGGGTAATACTTCTAATTTATTTCTTCAGAATCTTTCTCATGTACCACTGGCTCAGCAACAGCTAATGAAGTTTGAGAATATATATACTAATAATGTAAGTATGGAATTTTTTGTTTTGAAATGAGTTCACCCCTTTTCTGTAGTCATGCTGTTGCTCAGGTGGTTTATGAATTTTCACATGTACAGTTTTTTTATTAGGTTATATCTTGCTGCCACGAGCAAAATTCTTTTTTCTTTTGCAGAAACCGGGCTTACTTGGAGAACCCCCAGCTATGGTACTTCAGACTGCCGTAGGGATAGGGTCACCGCTTCCATTGAAAACAGAGCTGGGCCATCTTGGAGAAGTACATAAAAGTAAATGATGTGTATTTGCTGAGACGTCAGTAAACAGTCAGATTTGAGATTTAAAGATAGTGTACCTGTATTCTACTTGTATTTACAGGAAGGTCAGATTTGAGTTTTTTTAATCATTTAAAGTTTCAAGAGCCCTCTGGGCTTTTCTATTTTTAACATTAGAGTACTATTGATAAGTTATGTATTGATGGAGTTGCTTCTATGCCAAGATAAGACTTTCTCTGTTGGATATGCGTTAATATTTGATGATGATTCATAGAAGCATGAGGCAAAGACATAAATGCATTGAGACTGACATGCTGCCCACTGGGCTGACAGCACATTGCAGAGTGATCCATTTAACTTTTGCCTGGATGAAGAAACTGTTAGCTTTTATTAAGAAATATCTGGTAATTATAAATTTAAAGTTTAATTATTAAGAAATATCTGGTAATTGTAAAGTTAAAGTTTCATTGTTTGTATAACTTTTAAAATGTGAACTCCAACATAGTAGCAGAAAAAAATGATGTACTATGTACTTCTAAAATATGACAAATTTAAACAGAACAATTATTTTTCTTTTTAGAATAACACCATGGTAGTATACCAAGACTTCTTACTTGAGTGTGATTTTGAAAGGCATTTTCAGTTGGAAGTTTCAAATTTGTTCAAAGTAAGGATGCTGAGGGGGAAAAAAGAGAAAAGCCGTCACGAGTGATTTTTTTTTTAAGTCAGTTAAATATGGGTAGCATGTTGAACCTCTTGTACATGAAGCCAAGTGAAATAGTTAAATGATCAATTCAGACTATTGAAATTGGGCAAAAGTTAAACCAGTATACAGACAGGTATTTTTTTACAGAAATTTTTTTACAGAAATTTACAGAAATTTTTATGGTGTGATGAGTCCTAAAAATTAAATTTTGTATGCTTAAAAGCTTATGCAGATATTTGTTATTTATATTGGGTTAAATAACTAGCCAATTGCTTCAGCATTGTTGCTTTAAGAACACTGAAAATTAGAAGTGTCCAAGTAAATATATTGCTCAAAAATAGAACTAAGAATCTATCTACAAATAATAAGTACTAAAATTAAGAAATTTGTTTAGAGAATTTTTAAAGTCTAACTTTGATTTAATTACAATAGTTATCAAAACTAGTTCTTTTCGTTTAGCTTTGACCTATAGATTTTTTAAAAATGGAATGATTCAGAATTTTCCTATTAAAACTTCTATTCCTTTCAGAATTTCTTGTTAATCCCTGTAAATAAAAATGTAAAACTTTCATGTATTAAACTTTCATTTGGTGCTTATCCATTCACAAATATTGATGTTTTTTAAACCAGTGGTGTGCTGATGTTTAAAAACCAACTCTCTGAGTTAAAAAAGAAATCTTGATTTGTAGTGTTTGTGGACTTTTGTTTGTAAACAGTCCAACCAAGGCTGATTTCAGGTTACCCATGCAAAGATGTTGAACTCAGGAGCTGGGAGGAGACAGTGTATTTGACTCATGAGTTGGTACAAGTCAGCTGACTAAATATAATTATTGGATTAATGTAACTTTAATAATTTTTGACTGTCAGGGAATTTTTTTAAACTGAAGGCTTATTTAATTATTCCCTTCAAACATAGAAGCTGGCAAATTACAGTGGGCATTTTTTTTTTAAAGGCACTGATATAACTTAAATGCAAAAATGTACATGCTGTTAACTTCTAAAGTGTGCAATTAAAACTTGGAATGAAAGAGTATAGTATCCTTGAGATTATACTGAAAATTACTGAAATAGGAAAAGTGTGATTACTATTAGAGGTTTTTGTTTTTCCATACAAGATGCTGCTAATCTACAACCTTTAACCTCACATTTTAAATTTAACTGTTTTCTAATAGATTAAAAAATAGGTTTCTGCACATTTTGCGCACAACTTGACAAAATCAAAAGGACTATTGTGAATAAGCCTCATCTAACCAAAATTTTTTGCATTTATGATTCACAGCAGCACCTAATTTGATTCCAACTCAAACAACTATAACAACTGGCATGGGCATGTTACCATTCCTTCCAAATCAGCACATTGCTGGACAAGCTGGACCAGGGCATGGGAGCACTCAGGAGAAACAGCCAGCATTGGTGGGAATGGCAGAAGGAAATTTCTCAGGGTCACAGACTTATCTGCAGAGCTTTCCAAACCTTACTGCTGGTGGCTTGCTCACAGGACATCAAAAGCAACAACAAAGTCAGCCAAAAGGCCTGGAGATAAGTTCAGGGGTAAGAAAACTCTGTGTGTGTGTGTGTGTGTGTGTGTGTGTGTGTGTGTGTAAAAGAGAGAGTGTGTGCATGCATGCATACACATACATATAAATGCACACATGTATCTACATGAAGTATATATATGTATACTACATGTTTGTGTATACTACCAAGGAATATGTATATATTCCTTTTTAATTGTATCTTAAATGATTCTAATTCTAGAGTATTTAATTTTTTGGTTATTTTACAGGTGTTATAATTTATAAAGCATCAAGTAATCTGAACTATTTTTGTATTTCAAAAGAAGTTGGTAATATACTTAAAGTATATATTACAAACTGCATAATTCCTATGTCAATGACATGCTGACTGTTTTCATAGTGTGCATTTGCTTCTCAAAAGAAGAAAATATTGGACCCTTAAAAAAAGCTATTATTATAAACAAAAGTCTGTCTTTTGATAAGTTATGCCAAATGATGTTTGGGATTCTGCTTAATTACTTGCCAGTTTGTAAATAAAATATATGTATAAAATGTTTTTTAAATCTATCATTATAAAATGTTTAAATATGAATTCTTTATTCCTGTAAGTGTTTGCTTTTCTAAAAGTCTTGGGATGTGCATAATTTTCAAATATACAGTAATATAGGTTCAAAATTTTGTAGTTTAGGAAAGCATAGGAGTACCATTAATACTTATCCAATTATATAATATTCTTTATAAGAATTTCTTAGTAAATGATAATGCTAATCTTTAAAATACAATATTATTTCTAAAATATATATATTTTGTAGCTAATTAAGTATTATTTTAATATTTAAAAGTAGAATAAATTCTAGTTTATCTGAAAGATTTCAAAGCTAGTTATTAATCTCTGGTGTGTTCAAAAGAACCTAATCTTGGTTTTAATTCTGGGGGATTTTACTCGAATTTATTGGTTCATAAACCACTGACGTTTGTAAATATTATAATTGGTAGATAGAATAAAGTACATTTAATTTAATTTTTTATTTGTGTCTTGAAATACCATTTTGAGCAAACTTCAGGAGATGGTGAAAGACAGGGAAGCCTGGCATTCTGCAGTCCATGGGGTCGCAAAGAGTCTGACATGACAACAACAAAAAATATTGTTTGATTTAGAAGTGACACGTGAGGGAAAAAATTCTTGTAATTGGCTGTATTCAAATCTCAAAATGATACTATTGACTTTGTAAGAGGTTTTGTTGTCACCTAGTCATGACAGGAGGTATGGGTAGAATACCTATAATTGTTCATTGAGAAAGCTAAGGTGGTTCTTCATAGAATGAAGAATTTTAAATGTTTATTTGAAGGATTAATTGCTTAAGTTATTGAGGGAAGTTAAATAAAACTCATATATAAATACTCTGTTTCTTTTTGCAGACTTCCTAATGCATGGAAGGCACCAGGACAACGGTCCCTAACCTTCCTGGTACCAGGGACTGGTTTCATGGAACACAGTTTTTTCCATGGCTGGGGGAGTGGGGGTGGTTTTGAGATGATCCAAGTGCGTTACATTTATTGTGCACTGCATTTCTATTATTACATCAGCTCCACCACAGTGCATCAGGCATTAGATCCCAAAGGCTGGGGACCTGTGCACTAGGGTCTTTAGAAAAACTGGACTTGAGATATTCACATAATGGACAAGTGAAAGTGTATCTGGTAGAAGACAGCTGAAGTAGGGCAGAGCTAGAAAACAAGTCCCGCGATGAAGAATTGAGGGAAATAGATATATGGAACTTGGCAAGGGTTGACCAGCTGTCATTTTAATTGATGTTTAAAAATAAAAAATTCACAAACTAGTCTAATCACATAGTATTTTATGTTTCTTTAGTGGGCAGAATTAGTCTAATAAGTATGACAAACAATAAAGCTGATTTAGGCTTAATATAACACAAACAATTGAAGTTTTAAAACAAAGAAAAAGTTCACACTTTCACAAAGATATGAATGTCATATCACTGAAGGCAATTATGCAGACCCTGGTGAACACCTGTACATATTGTTGTAGAAGTGATTCTTCTCTCCTGAAAATAGGGACTTGCTTGGACCAGGTAATTTCAAAATATGTTTTCTAATTATGTAGCAAGATTTTGGACTTTGTTAAACAGTTGGTTAAATTTGGATGCAGAGTTTTAGACCTGCATCTTTTACATTATGTTGATTAGTGATTCTTGATTCTTTCTGTCAGAATCACCACTATAGGTGTCAAGGGTTGGACTCTTATCTTCCTCAGCCCTGAGAATTTGATTCAGAGAGATATGGGTGAGATCTGAATTTTAAGTGTACAACTCAGTGGCGTTAAGTACATTCACATTGTTTTACAACTATTGCTACTATCCATCTCCAGAACTTTCTCATCATGCCATACTGCAGCTCTGTACCCATTCACCAACTCTCCCATTTTCCCTTCTACCCAGCCCCCAATAAGCACTGTTTACTTTCTGTCTCAGAATTTGACTGTTCTAAGTACCCAATGTAAGTGGAATGATACAAGACTTAATGACGACATTACTCTTCAGTGGTCATCCATGTTGTAGCATGAATTGTATTGGAATTTCCTTATTTTAAAGGTTGACTAGTATTCCATTGTATTTATATACTACATTTTGTTTATCCATTCATTTATTGATGGACATTTGGATTGTTTCCATCTTTCAGTTCAGTTCAGTTTCTCAGTCGTGTCTGACTCTCTGCGACCCCATGGACTGCAGCACACCAGGCCTGTCTGTCCATCACCAACTCCCGGAGTCTACTCAAACTCATCTCCATTGAGTTGGTGATGCCATCCAACCATCTCATCCTCTGTTGCTCCTTTTCCTCTCACCTTCAATCTTTCCCAGCATCAGGGTCTTTTCAAATGAGTCAGATCTTCACATCAGGTGGCCACAGTATTGGAGTTTCAGCTTCAATATCAGTAGGCTCTTGTGAATAATGCTGCTATGAACATTAGTATATAAATATCTGTTTGAGTCTGTTTTCAGTTCTTTGGGGTATTTACCCAGAAGTGGAATTAGGGGAATCACATGGAATATCAGTTTAGTTCATTTGTTCAGTTGTGTCTGATCCTTGGTGACCCCATAGACTGCAGCACGCCAAGTTTCCCTGATCCATCACCAACTCCTGGGGCTTGGTCAAACTCATGTCCAAGTCAGTTATCCTCTGTCATCCCCTTCTCCTCCTGCCTTCAATCTTTCCCAGCATCAAGATCTTTTCTAATTTTTTGAGGAACTGCCATTCTATTTTCCATAGCAGCTGTACCATTTTATGTTTCACCCTCAAAGCATGAGGGTTTTGGTTTCTCTACATCCTCACCAACATCGTCTCTCATTGTGGTTTTGAATTTGCATTTCTCCAGTGATTAGTGATGTTAAAAGCCTCTTCATATGCATATTGGTCACCTGTATATCTTGTTTACAAAAATGTCTACTCAGATTCTTTGCTATTGAGTTCCTGTATATGGTTTGCAAATATGTTCTCCTGTTAACCTTTTAGTCTTGTTGTTTGCTTTGCTGTAGAGAAACTCTTTAGTTTTTTGTTCAGTCACTAAGTCGTGTCTGACTCTGCAGCCCCATGGACTGTAGTATGCTGGTTTAGCTTTTTAGCTCTTGCTTAGTTCTGCTTTTGTTGTCTATACTTTGGTACCGTAAAATGATATTAAAAAATGATTACTAAGACCAATGTCAAGTAGCTTTTCCTCTATAATTTCTTGTGGTTTTATGCATTCAGGTCTTATTTTTAAGTCTTTAATCCAGTTTGAGTACATTTTTGTGTATTGTGTAAGATCAGGATCCAGAGTCATTTTTTTTCCCATATTGACATGCAGTTTCCCCAACACCATTTATTAAAGAGAGTATCCTTTACCCATGTGTGTTCTTGGTGCCCATTTCAAATGCTAGTTGACCACATATATGTGGCTTTATTTCTGGGCTCTATTTTTTTCATAATTCAGTATGTCTGTTTTTATGTATGTACCATACTGTTTGATGACTATAGTTTTGTAATATAGTTTGGAAACAGGAAGCATGATCCTGCCAGCTTTGAATTTTTCCTCAAGATTGTGTTGGCAAATCAGGACCTTTTGAAGTTCCACATAAATTTTAGGATTGTTTGTTCTATTTCTGTGAAAAGTGTCATCGAAATCCTGACAGGGATTGCTTTGAATTTGTAGATCACTTTGGGCAGTGTGGGCATTTTAACAATATTAATTCTTCCAATCTGTAAATCCAAGATATCTTTCCAGTTATTTGTGTAACTTTCAATTTCTTTCATCAAAGTCATATAGTTTGCAGTATAGATCTTTCACCTCCTTGGCTAAATTTATTCCAAAGTATTTTACTCTTTTTGGTGGTATTATAATTAGCATTGTTTTCATAATTTCTTTTTGAATAGTTCATTGTTAGTATATAGAAATGCGATGGATGCCAACAGAGATGGTTTAATTCCTTCCTTTTTGATTTAGATGCCTTTTATTTCCTTGTTCTTGCAAAATTATTCTGGCAGACTTCTAATACTGTGGTGACTAAAAGTAGTAAAAGTGGACATACTTGTCATGTTCTTGATCTTAGAGGAAAAGCTATCATGTTAACTGTGGAGTTGTCCTTTATATATAGCTTTTATTATGTTGAGGTATATAGATTTCTCTATGCTGGAAAAGGTCAGTTTTCATTCCAATCCCAAAGAAAGGCAATGTCAAAGAATGCTCAAACTACCGCACAGTTGCATTCATCTCACACGCTAGTAAGGTAATGCTCAAAATTCTCCAAGCTAGGCTTCAGCAATATGTGAACCATGAACTTCCAGATGTTCAAGCTGGTTTTAGAAAAGGCAGAGGAACCAGAGATCAAATTGCCAACATCTGCTGGATCATGGGAAAAGCAAAAGAGTTCCAGAAAAACATCTTATTTCTGCTTTATTGACTATGCCAAATCCTTTGACTGTGTGGATCACAATAAACTGTAGAAAATTCTGAAAGAGACGGGAATACCAGACCACTTGACCTGCCTCTTGAGAAACCTATATGGAGGTCAGGAAGCAACAGTTAGAACAGGACACAGAACAACAGACTGGTTCCAAATAGGAAAAGGAGTGCGCCAAGGCTGTATATTGTCACCCTGCTTATTTAACTTCTGTGCAGCGTACATCATGAGAAACGCTGGGCTGGAAGCAGCACAAGCTGGAATCAAGATTGCCGGGAGAAATATCAATAATCTCAGATATGCAGATGACACCACGTTATGGCAGAAAGTGAAGAGGAACTCAAAAGCCTCTTGATGAAAGTGAAAGAGGAGAGTGAAAAAGTTGGCTTAATGCACAACATTCAGAAAACCAAGATCATGGCATCTCGACCCATCACTTCATGGGAAATAGATGGGGAAACAGTGGAAACAGTGTCAGACTTTATTTTTTTGGGCTCCAAAATCACTGCAGATGGTGATTGCAGCCATGAAATTAAAAGATGCTTACTCCTTGGAAGGAAAGTTATG
>NW_011477142.1:137643-139797 GCF_000754665.1 Bison bison bison | reverse complement strand
AAGAATTGATGCTTTTGAACTGTGGTGTTGGAGAAGACTCTTGAGAGTCCCTTGGACTGCAAGGAGATCCAACCAGTCCATTCTGAAGGAGATCAGTCCTGGGTGTTCATTGGAAGGACTGATGCTGAAGCTGAAACTCCAATACTTTGGCCACCTCATGTGAAGAGTTGACTCATTGGAAAAGCCCCTGATGCTGGGAGGGATTGGGGGCAGGAGAAGGGGACGACAGAGGATGAGATGGCTGGATGGCATCACCGACTTGATGGACATGAGTTTGGGTAAACTCCAGGCGTTGGTGATGGACAGGGAGGCTTGGCGTGCTGCAATTCATGGGGTCACAAAGAGCCAGATGAGACTGAGTGACTGAACTGATGCTCAATTTGTTCAAAGTTTTGATCATGAAATGATGTGAATTTTGTCCAGTATATTTTTTATATCTATTAAGACAGTCATATGGTTTTATCCTTTATTATGTTTATGTGGTGTATCACATTTATTGATTAGCCTGTGTTGAACCATTATTGTGTCCCAGGGATAAATCCCACTTGATCATGGTGTACAACCCTTTTAATGTGTTGTTTAATTCAGGTTGCTAGTATTTCATTCAGGACTGCTAGTACTGTGTTGAGGATTTTTGTATATGTGTTCATCAGGGATATTGTTTTTCTTTTCTTGTAATGTTTTTGTATAGCTTTGGTTTGAGAGCAATGCTGGCCTCATAAAATAGATTAGGAGGTATTCCTTCCTCTTCAGTTTTGGGAAGAGTTTCATAAGGATTGATGTTAATTCTTCTTTAAATCTTTGGTACAATTCACGAGTGAAACCACTTGGTCCTGGGCTTTTCCTTGTTGTCAGGTGTTTGATTACTCCTTACTCATTATTGGTCTGTTCATATCTTCTGTTTCTTCTTGATTCAGTCTTGGTACCTTGTATGTTTCTGGAAATTTATCCATTTTTCCCCTTAGGTTGGCATGTATTTGTTGATAATAATTGCTTATGATCCTTTGTATTTCTGTGGTATCTGTAGTTTTAATGTCTCCTCTTCCATTTGTAACTGCAGTTGACCCTTGACAAAGCTGTTAGGAGTAGTGACAGCCAAGCACTCAAAAATCCATGTAACTGAAACAGTTTGGATAGAATCAGGACTCATTTTTTTTTTTAATTAAAAATATTTTTAATTTCTTTTACAAAAATTTTTGGTTGTGCTGGGTCTTTGTTGTGGTGCACGGGCTCTTCGTTGCTGTAATGGGCTTTCTCTAGTTGTGTGAGCAGGGGCTGCTCTCTGGTTGCAGTATGCAAGCTTCTCATTGTGGAAGCTACTCTTGTGGCTGAGCACGGGCTCTAGGGCATGTAAGCTGAGCAGTTGCAGCATGCAGGCTCAGTAGTTGTGGGCCTAAGCTTAGTTGTCCCACAGCATGTGGGCTCTTAGTTCCTGGACCAGGGATTGAACCCGTGTCCCCTGCATTGGCAGACAGATTGTTGACCACTGGACCACCAGGGAGGTCCCTCAGGGATCCTTTTTGATTACACATGTTGTGATCTCTAATTGAACACAAATTTCCCCACGCTTAGTTAATTCAAAGATCTGTAAAATGAAAATATAGGTATTATGTTTGCTTTTAAGAAATCCATGTGTGAACCTGGACAATTCAAACTCTTGTTGTTCAGGGGTCAATGATATTTACTTGAGTCCTCTCTTTCTCTTGGTTAGTGTAGCCAAATGTGTCTATTTTGTATATCTTTTCAAAATATCTGCACTTAATTTCATTGATCTGTCTTTATAGTGCTATTTCATTTATTTATGTTCTGATCTTTATTATTTCCTTTTTCTGCTAATTTTGGGCTTAGTTTGTTCTTTTACTAGTAACTTGAGGTGTAAATTTAGATTGTTTCTCTGAGATCTTTCTTTTTTCTTCATGTAGACATTTATTGCCATAAACTTATCTTTAAAGCTGCTTTTTCTGCGTTGCATAAGTTTTGATTTGTGGTGTTTCCATTTTCATTTGTCTCAAGATGCTTTTTGATGTCTCCTTTGATTTCTTCTTTGGCTTATTGGTTGTTCAAGAGTATGTTATTAAATTTGTACATATCTCTGAATTGGTTGTCAGAACAACCCTTGATATGATTTCAGTACTCTTAAATTTGTTAAGATTT
>NW_011477142.1:126490-137543 GCF_000754665.1 Bison bison bison | reverse complement strand
TTCTTTTACTAGTAACTTGAGGTGTAAATTTAGATTTTTTCTCTGAGATCTTTCTTTTTTCTTCATGTAGTCATTTATTGCCATAAACTTCTCTTTTTTTTTTTTTTACTTCCCTGGGGCAACATGAGAGGCTCCCTGAGTTCCCCATCATAACTCAAGAATAACCCCAAACTTCCCACCGCAATTCGAGAAAAACCCATAAACTTCTCTTTAAAGCTGCTTTTTCTGCATTCCATAAGTTTTGATTTGTGGTGTTTCCATTTTCATTTATCTCAAGATGCTTTTTGGTGTCTCCTCTGATTTCTTCTTTGGCTTATTGGTTGTTCAAGAGTATGTTATTTAATTTGTACATATCTCTGAATTGGTAGTCAGAACAACCCTTGATATGATTTCAGTACTCTTAAATTTGTTAACATTTGTTTTGTGGCCCAACGTATGGTCTTTTTTTTTTTTGGCTTCTGTTTTTTTTCATCTCTAAGAAATGGTTGACAAATCTAGTATTATGAAGCTTTTTACCTAAGTTTTTCTTTTAAGATTTTTAGTTTTAGCTCTTACTGTTAGGTCTTCAATCCATTTTGAGTTAATTTTTATATATGGTGTTTGATGAAGATCCACTTCATTCTTTTATGTGGATATCTAGTTTTCCCATTTTTGTTGAAAAGACTGCCTCACTGTATAATTCTGACACTCATGGAAAATCATTTTATCATATATACAGTAATTTGTTTCTGAGCTTGCTATCCTAATCCTTTGGTTTATATGTCTGTCTTTATGCCAGTATCATAGTATTGCAATTACTACAGCTGTGTAATAAGTTCAAAATTTACAAAATATGAGCCTTCCATTCTCATTCATCTTTTTCAATATTATTTTTACTGTTTGGAGTCCTTTGATATTTCATGTCAATTTTAGGATTGAATCTTCTATTTCTGCCCACAAAAGTTAGAATTTTGATAGGGGTTATATTGAATTTGTAGATCCCTTTGGTTTGTATTGAAATTTTAACAAAATTAAATCTAATACATGAAAATAGGATGTTCTTTTATTTATGTCTTTAGTTTCTTTCAGCAATATTTTGTAATTTTAAAAAATATTTATTAATATTTATTTATTTGGCTGCACTGAGTCTTAGTTGGAACTTGTGGGATCTAGAAATAAGGTGTGGGATTTGTTTCTTCTTGTGAGCATGAATTCTCTCCTGATTCAAATAAGAAGGTTGTACAAGATGATCTTTAGTTCTCTTTCAGTTCTAAAGTTCTATGGTTCTAGAATGGTTTTTTAAAAAACTAATTGGAAAAATAGTAGCAGGTGAAATGGATCATTTTAATCAGTATCCATAAATATTTCATAAATTTATAGCTTTAAACATTGTTTCACAAATTTTTGTTATACTAAACCACATTTATTGAAGAATAAGTATTTCTCTACACTTTCTGCATTTTAATTTTCTTTTACCTCTCATTAAGCACTCACTCTCTTTTTTTGATAAATAGGCTGCCTCTAAGAATCAGACTTCACTCTTGGGAGAGCCACCAAAAGAAATTCGGCTCAGTAAAAATCCATACTTGAACTTGGCAAGTGTGTTGCCCAGTGTGTGCTTATCATGTAAGTGAGAAGCTCACTATTAGTATTTTGGAGTTGTACTGAATACTTTTCATAATGAATTTTACTTTAATTTTTAACTTAATGAAAGCAAATAATGCCTGTTGACCAGCTAAAGTCTAAGTTATGACCTTAGTCCTTAAATTGAAAGAATAATTAAAGCTTTTAAAGTACATTCTATTTTATTTAAGGAAAACATCTTTCGTAATATTTTCTTAAACATATGTTTATTGAATTGCTTGATTCATAATTGAATTGCATAATTGATTCCATTATAAATTATGATTACTTTGTGATTCCATTATGAGTTATAATGGAATCATGATTGAAAATAATTGGATAAAGGAATTATTTGGCAGTGCTATAATTCTTTATAACACATATAGAATCATATTTCTAAAATATGAAGTTCAATCTTCTGCATTATCTAATATATTGAGTGTATTTGCCAAATACTCTCAATATATTAGTTACTAATAATCGGCAGAAGTGGAATTCTCATTTGCATTTTTAAAGGACCTCCTAATGCCTTCAATTAGTAAATTAAAACTATTAATTCAAATATAATTTTAAGGAAAAAATCACAAATGTGTTGTTTTCTAGGCACTAAGATATTCACTGCAGCATTGGTTTTCAATAATGAAAAACTGGAAAGTGCCTTAATGGTCATCAATAGGGGAATGATTAAATAGTTTGTCATAAAGTGAAATATATAGTTGAGGAAGCACTACATATACTAATATTAAATGATCTCTAAAGCAAATTGTTGAATACAAGAAACAAATGTGTTCATAGATTGATTCCATTTGTTTATTTAAAGCTATGTATTCTTTTATGCATGTACTTGAATGTGTAAATGCATAATGTTAAATCTGAGAAAATACTAAGCTGTTACTTCTGGGAAAAAGAATAAAATTGGATGAAAAGAGATGAAAGATGAATTTTGTTTTTAATATACATTCTTTGTATTTTATGAAGTATCCTCTTGAACCTAACCATTAATTTATAATTTTTTAAAGCCAGAAAGAATTTAATGTGCTTCTGGTATGAAAGAAAGAAAGTGTTAGTCACTCAGTCATGTCTGAGTCTTTGTGACCCCATAGACTGTAGCCTGCCAGGCTCCTCTGTCCATGGGATTTCCCAGGCAAGAATACTGGAGTGAGTTGACATTCCCTTCCCCAGGGTATCTTCTCAACCCAGGTATTAAACTCTGGTCTCCTGCATGGCGGGCAGATTCTTTATCATCTGAGCCACCAAGGAAGTAGGCTTCTGGTATGCCTACTCTATTTTTATCTGGTCTAAAATTTGATGGTTTCAACTGTTGCATTAATAAGAATGGTTAATTTACATTTTGAATGCCTCACTTTAGAGATTAGATGTATACTTTTTAAATGTTTCCATCAAGATTATTACTCATAGAGCAGGTTTCCATTTTTAGTTGTTTTAAACAAACTAGATAATATCATATACTGTATATATATTTTCCCCTAGGAATAATAAAGGGCTTCCCAGGTGGCACTAGTGGTAAAGAACCTGCCTGCCAATTTGACCCTGGGTTGGGAAGATTCCCTGGAGGAGGAAACAGCAACCCACTCCAGTGTTCTTGCCTGGAGAATCCCATAGACAGAGGAGCCTGGTGGAATGCAGTCCTTAGGGCACACAGAGTCAGACACAACTGAAGCAACTTAGCACACACACAAGAATAATAAATGTAGATCTTTACTGGCAAACTAAAATTTGTGTTCTACTTGAGAATATGCTGAATTAATGGGTTTTGTACTCTGTAATTATTAATAAAACAAGCTAACTAAAATTTATATATTGATTTTGCCTTAAGCCCCTGCAAGTAAAACCACTGTGCAGAAGACTGGAATTGCAAGCAACATTCTGGATACAATCTCTCAGGGAAATGAATCACAACACACATTGGAGAAGTGCATTGCTTATTCTCAGCCTTTTGGTGATTATGCACAGGTACCTCATTCTCAGGTTTTGATGATATATAGAACAATTGCTTCAACTATATACTGAATTCACTGTATATGAAACTGTGATTCTTGTAACGTCATAAGGCAGTAAAGTTGCACTGATTTATGCAGTATTTCTTGCCCACTGTATGTAGCTGTAGGACATGTTCAGAAGATTGCTAAGTATGATTTTGCCCTAGACATTTGTTCACATTGTTTACACTAGTGGACAGCGAACTGCAGGGCCAATCCAGCCCACAATCACAACCTGTTGTTTTAAAATAAAGTTTTATTGGGATACATCCACATCCATTTGTTTGCATGTTCTCTATGATACTGTTGTGCTACAATGTCAGAGTTGAGTAGTTACAGCAGAGACTATGTGGCCCACGAGATTAGATATTTACTATCTGGCTCTTTACAGAACAATTCTGCTGACCTCTGGTTTACACCGGTGTAGACCTGACTAAGAAACCTAAGGAAATACCTCTGTTCTTATTCACTGCTTATGGATGTGGATACATGATCATAACTAGCACTATTATGACTATTAAATGACTATGACTAGCACTATTTTGACTATTAAAACAGTCAAAAACATTAAAATATTACATTCAAAAGACACACCATGTCATTACTTAAATATGTTCATTTTTATTTTCGGGCTTTTCTCCTTCAGCTTATTCTTAGTGGTTTTAACACTCAGAATGTATAATCATGTATACTATATGACCTTATGTAATAACAAGAGTCTTAAAAACTAACAATTCTGATTCTTTCTTATTTCTCACAGCAGTTACCTCCTCAGCTCTCTCCTGTCTATGGAAGCAATACTTACACTTTGCTTTCTTTAGAACAACTGTGTTGGTCTCTAATAAACTTAGAAAAGAAAACCTATACAAATTCACTTAGAAGAGTTGATGTCTGATTATGTTTTTGTGATAGGATACTAGAAACACAGGTCAAATGAATTCTGTAGAAATAGTGAAGCTGGATATAATAAAGTCTCCTATATGCTTGTGGAAAAGATGGAGAAATATGAATCGGAAGATGATGCAATTAGATGGCAACATACCTATATTTAAGGAACAATAATGAATTGATGCAGTCTGGAATGCATCCTCTTCTGTGCTTCATAAGGCTTCATCTTTGTTCCCTTATTTGTTAACGTTTTAAGTAATGCTTAGGTAAGGATATTAATTGTATGCTGATTATATTTACAAGTGACAAAGGCAAGAAATCATCAGAGGTGTGTAAAATCATCTATGAATAATTTATAGTTTTGAAAATTATAAATAACCTAAAATCCCAATAGTCTGCAGACTGAAGAAAAAAATTGTCATATTTATATCAGGAACTATAATGCATATATTAAAAATCATGTAAAACTATATATAAATGCATGATAAATTTTCATAATTTATTAATCTTTAAAAATTATAAAATATAGTCCTATACGATTCTTAACTTTTTGGGTTTTTTATAAGGAACAAAATTTACTTTCACAAACAAGAACCACAATAAGTTTTTTTAAATTTAGTTAAATGTGTGATTTAATTTTTGAAAGTTATTTTTCATATTTACCTTTTCATTTATTTCAGTTTTGAAACCTGTGTTGCTTTTCTAAATAGCAGGTTTGCTTGTTAGATTATTGTGTTTTATTGCACACTTATATCCGTAGAAAGAAAGACCTTTCCCATTTACTCACGGAGAAATTCTGTGATAAAGATGCCTCTGTGTTGCCAGCCTTCCTCCTCCCTGTGCTCTTGCTTAACCAGAGAAACTGTGGAGATGTGGATCCTGCCTGGACTCAGTGTCTCTTTGGACAGTCCCTGCTGTCTCATGCTTGTTCATAAAGTGAGATTTGTTCTCTCTCCTTGTGTTCTTTCATCCTTATAACTTAAACTTAATTAAATGTTACTAACTGAATAGCTAGTAAAAAATGGTAATTTTTTAAAATTTATTTTTCAGTTGGAGGAAAATTGCTTTACAATACTGTGTTGGTTTATGCCATATAACAACACGAATCGGCCACAATTATACATATATCCCCTCCTTCTAGAGCCTCCCTCCACTCGCCTATCTCACCCCTCTAGGTCTTTACAGAGCATCAGGCTGGGCTCCCTGTGTTACCTAGCAGCTTCTCACCAGCCATCTGCTTTACACATGATAGTGTTTATATGTCAATGCTACTTTCTGCATAAATCCTGCTGTCTCCTTCCACAACTGTATCCACATGTCCACTCTTTACATCTGTGTCTCCATTCCTTCCCTGCAGATAGATTCATTAGTACCATTTTTCTAGATTCCATATATATGCATTAGTATATGATATTTGTTTTTCTCTTTATGACTTCACTCTGTATAACAGGCTCTAGGTTAATCCATCTCAATAGAACTGGCTCAAATGCATTCTTTTTTATGGCTGAGTAATAGTCCATTGTGTATATGTACCACATCTTCTTTATCCATTCATCTGTCAAGGGACATCTAGGTTGCTTCCATGTCCTGGCTGTTGTAAATAGAGCTGCACTGAACATTGGAGTACTTGTGTCTTTTAGAATTGAGGCTTTTTCAGGATATATGCCCAGTAGTGGGATTGCCGGGCCATAAGGTAGATTTATTCCTACTTTTTTAGGTATTCTCCATACTGTTCTTCATAATGGTTGTGTCGGTTTGCATTCCTACCAACAGCATAGGAGGATTCCCTTTTCTCCACATCCTCTCCAGCATTTATTGTTTGTAGATTTTTTGATGATGGCCATTCTGACTGGTGTCAGGTGGTACCTCATTTTAGTTTTGATTTGCATTTCTAGTAATAAAAGATTGTCATGTTATAGGAATTCCCTGTGTTTTCACTGTTTGAATGGAGGAAAAGGTCCAAGGGAAAGGAACCAAGATTTGTTTTTAACATTTACTGTATGCTTTGTAATATAAACATTTGATCTTCTTAACGACCTTGTGATTTTTAAATGACCACTTTCATAATATAAGTGGGAAAGCATAAAAGGGTATATCATCTTTCAAGTTTATGCAGCTAGTAAAGGATTTCTCTGGTTCCAAAACCCTCATTATTTTCATTATACTATGGAAAATCTTATTCAGGCATGGAAGTAGTGTCATGTAGAAACTGATTGTTTGCTTTGTACTGGCAGCTGTGCATAAGGAGTAGGAGAGATGGCTATGTTGAGATATATGTTGTTATAATAATTTTTATTTCCAATGAAGCTATCACATTTAAAGAGATGACTATGTCAAGATATATATGGCTATAATAATCTTTATTTGCAATAAAACTATCACATTTAAATATTATAATTGGAATTCCAGTATTGGTGAAATTACTGGTATTGGATTATCCTTCTTGCAGATATTAAAGTTGTATCAAATATGAAACAAAAATATTTGAAGGCTCTGAAGAATAACCAAAAGCAGGCAGAGACTGAAGAAGAGCTGTTCCTTGAAAGAGGAAAACTGTATTGGATGAAATTTATGTTTCTGTGACTTTTTGCCTAGTACCACCCCACCTTATTGCCAGTCTATACAGAAAGATACAGCCTTACCAGCTTATGGAGTCAGAGAACAGAGTTCAGAACTGTTAGCAAGGCTGGAAAGTGAGGGGGAAATCACAGAAAAATCTCTATGTAAATTCAGTCCAAATACACTTGAGTGACTCTTGAACTTTGTGTGGGGGAGACTCCAGGGGACCTTGGCAGCAAACAACAGATGGAAGGCTAAAGAGCTGTGAAGAGATGTAACTCCTTTCCAGAACAGAGGAGGTGATTTGAAGTTTGAGTTCATAAAAGTTGACTCTTTATCAACACAGATGTAAAGAACAGACTTTTGGACTCTGTGGGAGAAGGCAAGGGTGGGATAATCTGAGAGAATAGCATTAAAAGATGTATGTCACCATATGTGAAATAGATCGCCAGTCCAGGTTTGATGCATGATACAGGGTGCTCAGGGCTGGTGCACTGGGATGACCCTGAGGGATGGGATGGGGAGGGAGGTGGGGTGGGGGGTTCAGGATGGGGAACACATGTACACCCATGGTTGATTCATGTCAATGTATGACAAAAACCACTACAGTATTGTAAAGTAATTAGCCTTCAATTAAAATAAATAAATATAATAAAAAAAGTTGACTCTTTCTCAATAAAAATTAGCAACCTTCAGAGGAAGATGATATAATCCATAATATCTACAAGTATATCATCCACAATATTTAATAACCAAAAATAATTAGAAAGTTGAAGAAACAAGAAAACATGACCCATGATTAGGAGGATAAGCAATTAATAGAAACTGACCCCAAGATGACCCAGAAGTTAGTGTTAGTAGGAAAGACTAACTTAAAATAACTATAATAAACAGGACTTGGAGAAGGAAATGGCAACCCATTCCAGTATTCCTGCTTGGGAAATCCCATGGATGGAGGAGCCTGGCAGGCTGCAGTGCATGGGTCGTCAAAGAGTCAAACACAACTTAATGACTAAATAACAAAAAGCCACCATCTTATGAGCAAATGCACACCCACATTGGAACCTTATGTTTTGCAAGATTTATCTCTTGAACAAGGTACAAGTTAATCTTTTTGAGCTGTTTTTTTAATTGATTCTTTATCCTGGTGTTTAATAAGATTTTGTTTTTACAAAGTTAAAAACAGAGGACTTAAGGGGAATAGGTAAAAATGAACAGATGGAGACTTTCAGGAAGAAATATAAACTTAAACAATAGAAACTTTAAAGTACAGTATCCACCAAAAAATATGCACTGTATAGGCTTAGCAGAAGTTTGGAGGAAGAAAAAAAAAAGGTTCAATTAAGATAAAGACAAATCAAAAGAAATAATTCAGTCTGAAGAACAGAGAGAGGATGAAAACCAAATCCTTATGGACCTAAGGGACAATATAAATAAGTGTAAGGGACAATCTAAAATAAGTGTAATTGAGTCCCAGAAGGACAGAAGAAAGATAATTGGGCATAAAATATTTGAAAAAATCATGCTAAAAAATTTCTCACGTTCAGGTTTTAAAAAAGTACAGATTTAACAGAGGCAGAGACCTCCCTGCAAAGCAGAATAAGTGGAAACAAAGTGGAAACAAAAAATCAATATTATGTTGGTATATCAGTTAATACACTGAAAACCAAAGCTATAAAGAAGTTATCAACCAGATAAAAATAATACATTTTAAGACAGTTTCTCAGCTTTGGCCCTATTGACATTGTGCGCTGGATAATTCTTTTTTCAGTGGGCCAATACCGTATGTTGTAGGATGCTTAGCAGCATCTTTGTCTTCTAACCACTAGATTGCCCCTCATTGATTATAATTCTGATTAAACAACTGATAAATATATGGGTAGGACTTGTCTTGTAGCTCAGTCAGTAAAGAATCTGCCTGCAATGCAAGAGACCTGGGTTTGATTCCTGGGTCGGGAAGATCCCCTGGAGAAGGAAATGGTAACCCACTCCAGTATTCTCAGCTAGACAATACCACGGGCAGAGGGGCCTGGCAGTCCATGGGGTCGCAGGAGTCGGACTCGACTTAGTGACTAAACCACCACCAAATATTTGGGTAAAGAAAAAAGACTATATATTTTATCTTTATTAAAGTTAATTAACAAAATTGTAACATTGCATGATGGGGCTTGTAATGTATGTAGATATAACATATTTGACAACAGTACTACAAAGGACAGTATGAGGTGAATGAAATTGTTTACAGGGTAATTACATTTTACCTGAAGTAGAAAAATATTAACTCTTCAGTGGAGTGTGGTAAGTTAATGAATGTATATTGTAATCCATAGAGCAAACATTTAAAAATTCAAAAAGTATACCTAAAATGTCAACAGTTGAATTATAATGGAATTCTAAGAACATTTGATCAAGCCCAAAAAAATGTCAGGAAAGAAGAAAAAAAAAACAAAACAGGATGAATAGAAAACAAATAGCTAAGTGGCAAACCTTGAATGAATGATAATAATAAAGTAAAAATTAACTACATGCTCCAATTAAAGTAAAGAGATTGTCAGAATAGGCAAGACTGTATACTTTTTAATAATTTTATTTGCTTTTACTTTTGGCTGTGTGGGCTTTACTCTAGTTGCAGCGAGCAGGGGCTACTCTCTCTAGTTGCAGCACACAGGCTTCTCATTGAGGTGGCTTCTCTTGTTGCGGAGCACAGGAGGCTCTAGGGCACATGGACTTCAGTAGCGTCAGCACATGGACTCGTAGTTCTGGCTCCCTGGCTGTAGAGCACAGGCTTAATAGTTGTGGCACATGGGCTTAGTTGCACCACAACATGTGAGATCTTCTCAGATCAGGGATTGAACCCATGTCTCCTGCATTGGCAGATGGATTCTTTACCTTTGAGCCACCAGAGAAACCCAAGACTACACTTCTACCACTTCTATTCAACAATATAAACTTGGAGCTTTTAGTCAATGAAACAAATAAAAATATATATGAAATAGGAAAGGAAAAGTAAAAATGTCTTTCTTTGTATATGACATGACTGTTTACATGAAAAATCCATAAGTAGCTAAAAAGCAACCACTAAATATAAGAAGTAAACTTTTCAAAGTCACAAGGTAAAAGGGCAGTATGCAAAGTTCAGTTCAGTTCAGTCGCTCAGTCGTGTCCGGCTCTTTGTGACCCCATGAATCGCAGCACGCCAGGCCTCCCTGTCCTTCACCAACTCCCGGAGTTCACTCAGACTCACGTCCATCGAGTCAGTGATGCCATCCAGCCATCTCATCCTCTGTCGTCCCCTTCTCCTCCTGCCCCCAATCCCTCCCAGCATCAGAATCTTTTCCAATGAATCAACTCTTCACATCAGGTGGCCAAAGTACTGGAGTTTCAGCTTTAGCATCAGTACTTCCAATGAACACCCAGGACTGATCTCCTTTAAAATGGACTGGTTGGATCTCCTTGCAGTCCAAGGGACTCTCAAGAGTCTTCTCCAACACCACAGTTCAAAAGCATCAATTCTTTGGCTCTCAGCCTTCTTCACAGTCCCAACTCTCACATCCATACATGACCACAGGAAAAACCATAGCCTTGACTAGATGGACCTTTGTTGGCAAAGTAATGTCTCTGCTTTTGAATATGCCATCTAGGTTGGTCATAACTTTCCTTCCAAGGAGCAAGCGTCTTTTAATTTCATGGCTGCAATCACCATATGCAGTGATTTTGAAACCCCCCAAAATAAAACCTGACACTGTTTTCACTGTTTCCCCATCTATTTGCCATGAAGTGATGGGACCAGATGCCATGATCTTAGTTTCTGAATGCTGAGCTTTAAGCCAACTTTTCACTGTCCTCTTTCACTTTCAACAAGAGGCTTTTCAGTTCCTTTTTAGTTTAGTTTAGTTTAGTTTCCTTTTTAGTTTCTGCCATAAGGGTGGCGTCATCTGCATATCTGAGGTTATTGATATTTCTCCCAGCAATCTTGATTCCAGCTTGTGCTTCTTCCAGCCCAG
>NW_011477142.1:124751-126390 GCF_000754665.1 Bison bison bison | reverse complement strand
GCTTGAACATCAGGAAGTTCATGGTTCACGTATTGCTGAAGCCTGGCTTGGAGAATTTTGAGCATTACTTTACTAGCGTGTGAGATGAGTGCAATTGTGCCGTAGTTGGAGAAGGCAATGGCACCCCACTCCAGCACTCTGGCCTGGAAAATCCCATGAATGGAGGAGCCTGATGGGCTGCAGTCCATGGGGTCGCTGGGAGTCGGACACGACTGAGCGACTTCACTTTCACTTTTCACTTTCATGAATTGGAGAAGGAAATGGCAACCCACTCCAGTGTTCTTGCCTGGAGAATCCCAGGGACGGGCGAGCCTGCTGGGCTTCCGTCTATGGGGTCGCACAGAGTTGGAGATGACTGAAGCGACTTAGCAGTAGCAGCAGCAACAGTGCCATAGTTAGAGCATTCTTTGGCATTGCCTTTCTTTGGGATTGGAATGAAAACTGACGTTTTCCTGTCCTGCGGCCACTGCTGAGTTTTCCACATTTGCTGGCATATTGAGTGTAGCACTTTCACAGCATCATCTTTCAGGATTTGAAAAAGCTCAACTGGAATTCCAGCACCTCCACTAGCTTTGTTCGTAGTGATGCTTTCTAAGGCCCACTTGACTTCACATTCCAGGATGTTTGGCTCTAGGTGAGTGATCACACCATCGTGATTATCTTTGTCGTGAAGATCTTTTTTGTACAGTTCTTCTGTGTATTCTTGCTACCTCTTCTTGATATCTTCGGCTTCTATTAGTTCCATGCCATTTCTGTCCTTTATTGAGCCCATCTTTGCATGAAATGTTCCCTTGGTATCTCTAATTTTCTTGAAGAGATCTCTAGTCTTTCCCATTCTATTGTTGTCCTCTATTTCTTTGCATTGATCGCTGAGGAAGGCTTTCTTATCTCTTCTTGCTATTCTTTGGAATTCTGCATTCAGATGCTTATATCTTTCCTTTTCTCCCTTGCTTTTTGCTTCTTTTCCTTTCACAGCTATTTGTAAGGCTTCCCCAGACAGCCATTTTGCTTTTTTGTATTTCATTTCCATGGGGATAGTCTTGATCCCTGTCTCCTGTACAATGTCATGAACCTGTGTCCATAGTTCATCAGGCACTCTGTCAGTCAGATCTAGTCCCTTAAATCTATTTCTCACTTCCACTGTATAATCATAAGGGATTTGACTTAGGTCATACCTGAATGGTCTAGTGGTTTTCCCTACTTTCTTCAATTTAAGTCTGAATTTGGCAATAAGGAATTCATGATCTGAGCCACAGTCAGCTCCCGGTCTTGTTTTTGCTGACTGTATAGAGCTTCTCCATCTTTGGCTGCAAAGAATATAATCCATCTGATTTCGGTGTTGACCATCTGGTGATGTCCAGTGTAGAGTCTTCTCTTGTGTTGTTGGAAGAGGGTGTTTGCTATGACCAGTGTGTTCTCTTGGCAAAACTCTATTAGCCTTTGCCCTGCTTCATTCCATATTCCAAGGCCAAATTTGCCTGTTACTCCAGGTGTTTCTTGACTTCCTACTTTTGCATTCCAGTCCCCTATAATGAAAAGGACACCTTTTTGGGGTGTTAGTTCTAAAAGGTCTTGTAGGTCTTCATAGAACCGTTCAACTTCAGCTTCTTCAGCGTTACTGGTTGGGTCATAGACTTGG
>NW_011477142.1:100259-124651 GCF_000754665.1 Bison bison bison | reverse complement strand
AGAGATCATTCTGTTGTTTTTGAGATTGCATCCAAGTACTGCATTTTGGACTCTCTTGTTGACCATGATGGCTACTCCATTTCTTCTAAGGGATTCTTGCCCACAGTAGTAGATATAATGGTCATCTGAGTTAAATTCACCCATTCCAGTCCTTTTTAGTTCTCTGATTCCTAGAATGTTGATGTTCACTCTTGCCATCTCCTGTTTGACCACTTCTAGTTTGCCTTGATTCATGGACCTAACATTCCAGGTTCCTATGCAAGATTGCTCTTTACAGCATTGGACCTTGCTTCTATCACAAGTCACATCCACAACTGGGTATTGCTTTTGCTTTGGCTCCATCCTTTCATTCTTTCTGGAGTTATTTCTCCACTGATCTCCAGTAGCATATTGGGCACCTACCAACCTGGGGAGTTCCTCTTTCAGTATCCTATCATTTTGCCTTTTCATACTGTTCATGGGTTTCTCAAGGCAAGAATACTGAAGTGGTTTGCCATTCCCTTCTTCAGTGGACCACATTCTGTCAGCCTTCTCCACCATGACCTGTCCGTCTTGGGTGGCCCCACATGGCATGGCTTAGTTTCATTGAGTTAGACAAGGCTGTGGTCTATGTGATCAGATTGACTAGTTTTCTGTGATTATGGTTTCAGTGTGTCTGCCCTCTGATGCCCTCTTGCAACACCTACCGTCTTACTTGGGTTTCTCTTACCTTTGACGTGGGGTATCTCTTCACAGCTGCTCCAGCAAAGCGCAGCTGCTGCTCCTTACCTTGGTCTAGGGGTATCTCCTCACCGCCACCCCTCCTGACCTTGAATGTGGAGTAGCTCCTCTCCACCCTCCTGCGCCAGCGCCAGTGCAGCCACCACCTCTTGGATGTGGGATTGGCCCTCTTGGCCGCTGCCCTGACCTCAGGTATGGGATTGCTCCTCTCGACCACCGCCCTAACCTCGGGTGTGGGGTTGCTCCTCTCGGCTGCCGCTCTGACCTCGGGCGTGGGGTAGCTCCTCGTGGCCATGCTTCTGCGGGGTCCGTGGCAGCAGGCGTGCTTCTGCCACGTGGTCTGTAGCAGCCGGCGATCGCTTCTCAGCCTTTTGGCTAAGATCAAGTGTAGTATCAAGTGTAGTATGCAAAAATGAACTGTATTCCTGTGTACTAGCAGCAACAATTGGAAAATAAAGTTTTTAAAAATTTTCCATTTATAATAGCACCAAACATGAAATACATAATAATAAATTAAGAGAAGATTTATAACCTCTCTGCAATGATAACTAGAGAACAGTGCTGAGAGAAAGTAAAGAAGATGCCTATGAGTGGAGTGCTATACCACATTCATGAATTGAAAGACTTAATATTGGTATGATATCAGTTCTTCCTCCCAAATTAATCTGTTCAGTTCAGTTCAGTCGCTCAGTCGTGTCCAACTCTTTGTGATCCCTTAGACTGTAGCATGCCAGGCTTCCATGTCCTTCACTGTCTCCCAGAGTTTGCTCAAACTCATGTCCATTGAGTCAGTAATGCCTTCCAGTCATCTCATCCTCTGTCACTCCCTATTTCTCCGGCCTTCAATCTTTCCCAGCATCAAGGTCTTTTCCAATCAGTTGGTTCTTACATCAGGTGGCCAAAGTATTAGAGCTTCAGCTTCAGCATCGGTCCTTCCAATGAACATTCAGGGATGATTTCCTTTAGTATTGACTGGTTTGATCTCCTTGCTGTCCAAGGGACTCTCAAGAGTTCTCCAACATCACAGTTCAAAAGCTTCAATTCTTTGGTGCTCAGCCTTCTATATGGTCTAACTCTTACATCCATACATGACAACTGGAAAAACCATAGCTCTGACTATGCAGACCTTTGTTGCTAAAATAGTGTCTCTGCTTTTTAATATGCTGTCTGGTTTGTCATAGCTTTCCTTCGAAGGAGCAAGCGTCTTTTAATTTCATGGCTGCAGTCACCATCTGCAGTGATTTTGGAGCCCAAGAATATAAACTCTGTCAGTGCTTCCACTTTTTCCCCATCTATTTGCCATGAAGTGATGGAAGCAGATGTCATGATCTTAGGCTTTTGAATGTTGAGTTTTAAGCCAGCTTTTTCACTCTCCTCTTTCACCCTCATCAAGAGGCTCTTTAGTTCCTCTGCTTTCTGCCCATTAGAGTGGTATCATCTGCATATGTGAAGTTGTTGACATTACTCCTGGCAATCTTGATTCCAGCTTGTGATTCATCTAGGCCTGTTTCACAAAATGTACTCTGCATAGAAGTTAAATAAGCACGGTGACAGCATACAGCTTGTTGTACTTCTTATTCAATTTGGAACCTGTTCATTGTTCCATGTCCAGTTCTTACTATTGCTTCTTGACTCACATACAGGTTTTTCAGGAGACAGGTAAAGTGGTCTGGTATTCCCATCTCTTGAAGAATTTTCCAGTTTGTTGTGATCACACAGTCAAAACTTTAGTCAATGAAGCAGAAGTAGATGTTTTTCTGGAATTCCCTTGTTTTTTCTATGATCCAGTTGATGTTGGCAATTTGATCTCTGGTTCCACTGCCTTATTTAAATCCAGCGTGAACATCTGGTAGTTCTTGGTTCACATACTGCTGCAGCCTAGCTTGAAGGATTTTGAGCATTACCTTGCTAGCATGTGAAATGAGCACAATTGTACCATGGTTTGAGCATTCTTTGACATTGCCTTTCTTTGGGATTGGAATGAAAACTGAGCTTTTCCAGTCCCATGGCCACTGCTGAGTTTTCTGTATTTACTAGCATATTGAATGCAGCACTTTAACAACATCATCTTTTAGGATTTGAAATAGCTCAACTGCAATTCCATCACCTCCACTAACTTTGTTCATAATAACGCTTCTTAAGGTCCTCTTAACTTTACTCTCCATGTTGTCTGCCTCTAGGTAAGTGACCATACTATCTGGGTTATTTAAGACCTTTTTTGCATAGCTGTTATATATGTCCTGGCCACATCTTCTTAATATCTTCTGCTTCTGTTAGGTCCTTACCATTTCTGTCTTTTATCTTGCCTATAATGAAATGTCCCTTTGATATCTCCGGTTTTCTTGAAGAGATCTCTAGTCTTTCCCATTCTGTTGTTTTTCTCTATTTCTTTGCATTGTTCACTTAAGACTTTCTTATCTCTCCTTGCTATTTTCTGGAACTCTGCATTCAATTACGTATATCTTTCCCTTTCTCCCTTGCCTTTTGCTTCATTTCTTTTCTCGGCTATTTCGAATGCCTCCTCAGACAACCATTTTGCCTTCTTGCATTTCTTTTTCTTTGGGATGGTTTTGGTCACCGCCTCTTTTACAATGTCACAAACCTCTGTCCATAGTTCTTCAGTCACTCTGTCTACCAGATCTAACTCTTGAATCAACAAATATTGGACCCTAATTTTAAAACTCAAGCCTTAGCTGCACTAAATAGAGGAAAGAATTTCCATTTATTATTTTAGAGATCTTAAAATTATCTGATGATAAATGAATTAAATCAATTATTCAAGATCTAGTTAATTAGAAACCAGTTTAAAATGGGCCACTCCTCCCAATTCTGTAGTTGATCATAATAATTAATGAGAATTACCACTGAGCTACAGTTATCTGTTTTTTCAACAATTACAATTCTTAACTGTTTGAACTGTTGTTGAGAAAATCAGAAATAGAGTAGTTTAAAAGTTTGTTTTGCACACTCTCACAGTGATAATTATAGTCAGCTATATAGTCCTGTTAGTTTGAAAGTACCAGTGAAGTTTGGAAAGTCAGGTTCTGAGGTGGAGATAAATAGGTACATCTGTGTCAGACAGTTGAGAGGAGCCACTGTAAAGGAGAAGCCTTTGAGCTGATTTATTAAATATTTTTCAAACACCTAAATCTAATATCTAATTATAATCTGTAAAAAATAAGATTCTTATTAGGAATATAGGTAACATTCCTCTTAAGCAGCTTTTGTTTGACATAGTCATTAGTTCTAATAACATAAAAAATAACAACTATTTCATGTCTTTCTAAGTTGTGGTTTTGGGTTCTCGTTTAACCCTTGCCATGCTGGTGTGCCCTGAATTAGGATGGCACCATTTACTTGCATGTTGTACTCTCCTGTTGCCCTTGGTTACAGGGATATTTCCTGCCAGGAATCTGACCGCCTGTTGTAGGGAATTCACTACAGAATGTATGATGAGATGGTGTGATGAGGGAAGAGGAAACAAAAACAAAAAACTGAGCAAAAAGGCCTGGCGATGTTTTGTCCTTTCATGTAGAGCCTAATGCTGCCCTCTAATGGGCAGATGATGCAGAGACTTGACAAAACATGATTTGTGCAATGTGATAGGTCAGAATTGTGTGACAAACACTAACGATATTAAGTATTTTTAAAAACCTCAACCTACTTTAAACAGAAATTACTGAACCACAGATTATATTAGCCCGAGATAGTAACTTGGAAAGTACATTAAAAATGATTTTTGCTAAAAATTAGAATTAAGGAAAGCAAGTTGTTGAAATGTAAAGTTACTATCATCACTTTAAAATCTTTTTTTTAATAAAAGTCTTTTAAGTGTTTGAAAAAGTCAACAAAAGAAGAGTATACGTATGAATAAATCTAAAGAGAGGTTTGAATTGCTATTCTATATGTTAGTCTAAATTTTCAAGGGATTTTAATGTTTAATGTTTGATTTTTTTTAAATGCTTTTTAAATATACTTATACCTAAAATATATAACTTGTACAATTTGATATACTGAAACTGATTAGGTGGTGATCAAATTTTGCTTCATTAAATGTAGGTGAATTTAATTCAGACGACCATTATATATACTACTGTGGGCAAGAATCCCTTAGAAGAAATGGAGAAGTCCTCATAGTCAATAAGAGTCCGAAATGCAGTACTTGGATGCAGTCTCAAAAACGACAGGATGATATCTGTTCATTCCCAAGGCAAACCATTCAGTATCACAGTAAACATAGTGTCATAGTATCATATGCCCTAGCCACTAATGGCGAAGAAACTGAAGTTGAACAGTTCTGTGAAGACCTACAAGCCCTTCTAGAACTAACACCAAAAAAGATATCCTTTCATCATAGGGGACTATAATGTAAAAGTAGTAGGTCAAGGGATACCTGCAGTAACAGGCAAGTTTGGCCTTGGAGTACAAAATGAATCAGGGCAAAGGCTAACGAGTTTTGCCAAGAGAACGCACTGGTCATAGCAAACACTGTCTTCCAACAACACAAGAGACGACTCTACACATGGACATCACCAAATGGTCAACACCGAAATCAGATTGATTATATTCTTTGCAGCCAAAGATGGAGAAGCTCTATACAGTCAGCAAAAACAAGATCAGGAACTGACTGTGGCTCAGATCATGAACTCCTTATTGCAACTTAAATTGAAGAAAGTAGGGAAAACCACTAGACCATTCAGGTATGACCTGAATCAAATCCCTTATGATTATAAAGTGAAAGTAACAAATAGATTCAAGAGATTAGAGCTGATAGATAGATTGCCTGAAGAACTATGGATGGAGGCTTGTAACATTGTACAGGAGGCAGTGATCAAAACCATCCCCAAGAAGAAGAAATGCAAAAAGTCAAAATGGTTGTCTGAGGAGGCCTTACAAATAGCTGGGAAAAGAAGAGAAGCAAATAGCAAAGGTGAAAAGGAAAGATACATCCATCTGAATGCAGAGTTCCAAAGAATAGCAGAGATAAGAAAGTCTTCCTAAGTGATCAATGCAAAGAAATAGAGAAAAACAATAGTATGGGAAAGACTAGCAATCTCTTCAAGGAAATTAGAGACACCAAGGGAACATTTCATGCAAAGACAAACACAGTCAAGGACAAAAACGGCATGGAACTAACAGAAGCAGAAGATATTAAGAAGTGGTAGCAAGAATACACAGAAGAAATATACAAAAAAGATCTTAATGACCTTGACAACCACGATGATGTGATCACTTACCTAGAGCCAGACATCCTGGAGTGCAAACTCAAGTGGGCCTTAGGAAGTATCACTACGAACAAAGCTAGTGGAGGTGATGGAATTCCAATTGAGCTATTTCAAATCCTAAAAGATAATGCTATTAAAGTCCTGCACTCAGTATGTCAGCAAATGTGGAAAACTCAGCAGTGGCCATAGGACTGGAAAAGGTCAGTTTTCATTCTAATTCCAAAGAAAGGCAATGCCAAAAAATGCTCAAACTACTGCACAATTGCACTCATCTCACACGCTAGCAAAGTAATGCTAAAAATTCTCCAAGCCAGAGTTCAACAGTATGTGAACTGTGAACTTCCAGACATTTAAGCTGGATTTAGAAAAGGCAAAGGAACTAGAGATAAAATTGCCAACATCTGTTGGATCATCGAAAAAGCAAGGGAATTTCAGAAAAACATCTGCTTCATTGACTACACTAAAGCCTTTGACTGTGTGGTTCACAACAAACTCATGGAAAATTTTAAGAGAATAGAATACCAGACTACCTGACCTGTCTCCTGAGAAACCTGTATGCAGGACAAGAAGCAACAGTTAGAACTAGACATGGATAGTTCAAGGACTGGTTCTAAATTGGGAAAGGAGTACAACAAGGCTGTGTATCATCACCCTGCTTATTTAATTTATATGCAGAGTACATCATGCGAAATGCTGGGGTGAATGAAGCACAAGTTGGAATCAGGATGGCAGGGAGAAATATCAATAACTTCAGATACACAGATGATACCACCCTTATGGCAGAAAGTGAAGAACAAAAGAGCCTCTTGATGAAAGTGAAAGACGAGAGTGAAAAAGTTGGCTTAAAGCTCAACATTCAGAAAACTAGGGTTATGGCATCCGGTCCCATCACTTCATGGCAAATAGATGGGGAAACAATGGAAAAAGTGACAAACTTTATTTTCTTGGGCTCCAGAATCACTGCAAATGATGACTGCAGCCATGAAATTAAAAGATGCTTGCTCCTTGGAAGAAAAGCTATGACCACCTAGACAGCATATTAAAAAGCAGAGAAATTTACTTTACTGACAGAGGTCTGTGCAGTCAAAGCTATGGTTTTTCCAATGGTCATGTATGGTGGTGAGAGTTGGACTGTGAAGAAAGCTGAGCACCAAAGAATTGATACTTTTGAACTGTGGTGTTAGAGTCCCTTGGAGACTTGAGAGTCCCTTGGACAGCAAGGAGATCAAACCAGGCAATACTAAAGGAACTCAGTCCTGACTATTCTTTTTAAAAACTGAAGCTGGAGCTGAAGCTCCAGTACTTTGACCACCTAATGGGAAGAACTGACTTACTGGAAAGGACCCTGATGCTGGGAAAGATTGAAAGCAAGAGGAGTAGGGGACGATGGGATGAGATGGTTGGATGGCTTCACCAATTCAATGGACATGAGTTTGAGCATGCTCCTGGAGTGGGTGATGGACGGGGAAGCCAGCGTGCTGCTATCCATGGGTCGCAAAGAGTAGGACATGACTGAGCAACCGAACTGAAATGTAGTATAGTACCTTTTTTGCTGTGTGTGGGCTTCTCGTTGTGGAGCATCATGGGCTTTAGGTGGGCGGGATTCAGTAGCTGTGACTCCCGGGCTCTGGAACACAGGCTCTGGTGTGGTGCATGGGCTTAGTTGCTCTGCAGCATGTGGAATCTTCCTGGACCAGGGATTGAACCTGTGTCTCCTGCATGGGCAGGTGGATTCTCCACCACTGAGCCACCATGGAAGCCCTGGAGGATCAGTCTTTACATTCACAGTTAAGACTTAAAGTACTCATAAAGAAAGGCAAGTGGCTGAGAGGCAAAAAGGAACATGAAAATTGAACACATCTGCATATATATATACAAAAAAGAAACATTTTATTGTTACTCTTGAGAGTCCCTTGGATAGCAAGGAGATCAAACCAGTCAATCCTAAAGGAAACCTGAATATTCATTGGAAGGACTGATGCTGAAGCTCCAATACTTTGGCCACCTCATGCGAAGAGCCAACTCACTGGAAAAGACCTGATTCATTGGAAAAGACTCTGATGATGGGCAAGATTGGAGGAGGAGGAGAAGGGGACAACAGAAGATGAGATGGTTGGATGGCATCACCGAGTCAACAGACATGAGTTTGAGCAAGCTCCGGAAGTTGATGATGGAGAGGGACGCCTGGCGTGCCGCAGTCCATGAGGTCGCAGAGAGTCGGACACGACTGAGTGAGTCAACAACTACAGTGTCACAGAATGAAGCATGTTGGTTTTAAAACATTTTTTAACAACTAGGAAAAGAATTACATTGTTTAAATAGAACTTTAAAAGTGAACTATATTAAATGCAGAGAAGATAATCAAATTAATTCTTATTTCTTTAGTTATGAAGTCTAAAGGCTGGACTGGAAACTATAAGAAAGGTTATTATGGGTTTGACTCAGGCCTTAGGTGAACTAGTGCAACCGGTCATTTCAGGTTTTCCATCCCATCTAATTCCATTCAAGAGTCAAGACCTAGAAAAGATAAAGTGGGGTAAAGGAGAAGGTGACACTGAGGAGTCCTATATGAGCAGAATTTTCTGAAAACCAGTTTGATTTTTGTATTTAGGAATTTATGTGCAAAGTAGTTATATTTACTTTAGGAGAGCATTAGTGGTAAAGCAGTATCTTTAATTTGGACTGTAGTAGATGACCCTAATCAAAATCACACTCAGCATTAACATATCCCAAAGGAATCTCCCTGAGGAATATTCAAGATTCCAGTTTCTCAAATTCTTTCAAGTACTTTTAAAATAAGCCTTTAGTTCAGTGATTGAAATGAGCTTAATATACATTGTAAGTATCAAACTTTGGCTGTCACATGGAAATAAAACAAGTTAGTCTATATTTACATGAAGATAAAAAGATTCACTTTAATAAGGGGAAGAAAATGAGATTTCTTGTTTAATCCAAAAATAATAACTGCATAGTTACAGAATGGGTTTCATAGTAAATGTGTGCAAACTTTGGATTTTTAAGAATAAGGCAGATTAGAATAATGGTGGGAATAGTAAAGTGAGAAAAATTGAGCTGGATTCATAGTCCTAATATTGCATTGTATGAGTAGTGAGTAATGTCGCAGTTATGTTCAAGTTTTTGTGACCCCGTGGATTCTCTGTCCATGGAATTCTCCAGGCAAGGATACTGGAGTGGGTAGCAGTTCCCTTCTCCATGGAATCTTCCTGACTCAGGGATCGAACCTGGGTCTCCTGCCTTGCAGGCAAATTCTTTACCATCTGAGGCACTTGGGAAGTCTTGTGATTTTAGTCAAGTCACGTAAGTTTTCTGAGCTTTTGTTTTCTGATCTCTTCAATGGAGATAATAATTTCTTCCTGTTTACTGCACAGATCCGTGATACAGTGTAGGACATCATCAAATTACATGTTATCAGTTCATACCTTTCCAAATGTACTATGGTTTGGCTGTTTTGTTGATCTGATTTCTGCCTGAATACTAGACATGCAGAACTAGAGTTATAGGGCTTCTCTCAATGTCTTTATTCTCTTCAAAGCATAAATGCCTGTTGAAATTGTTTTCTTCAGATTTTCTAAGTATGCCACTTTGTTCTTTCTCATCTGTAAATTCCTTTGTAAATGCTAAGCAAAAATTTGAATCACGTGTAATCTGTGTTTGCCCACATGCATATATCTAAAAGCATGGACAAGTTCAGTGGCCTCCTGGAGAGACCTTCTTATGCCTGTCTCCTTCATTGCCACATTTTTTTTTAATGAAGCTGCTTGAAATGAAGGGAAGTGAAGTCGCTCAGTTGTGTCTGACTCTTTGTGACCCCATGGACTGTAGCCTACCAGGCTCCTCCCTCCATGGGATTCTCCAGGCAAGAGTACTGGAGTGGGTTGCCATTGCCTTCTCTGAAGCTGCTTACTAACCTACAAATTCTAAGATGAAGCATGTCATTCTGTGTTTGTAATTAATCAGGTGTTAGCCTAGTGTTTCAGCCTGTCCATGACTTGCTTTTCCAACCTCATTTGCCACTGCTCTCTTCCATGGGCCAGCCACTGGTGCCCTGTCACTGGTGTGTGGTTCGTGCCATCTGGTTTGTCACATATTTCCTTTCTCCTGGAGAAGGCAATGGCACCCCACTCCAGTACTTTTGCCTGGAAACTCCCATGGACGGAGGAGCCTGGTAGGCTGCAGTCCATGGGGTTGCTAGAGTCGGAAACGACTGAGCGACTTCACTTTCACTTTTCACTTTCATGCATTGGAGAAGGAAATGGCAACCCACTCCAGTGTTCTTGCCTGGAGAATCCCAGGGATGGGGGAGCCTGGTGGGCTGCCGTGTATGGGGTCGCACAGAGTCGGACACGACTGAAGCGACTTAGCAGCAGCAGCAGCAAACTGGCCATCCTGTGTCTCTTCCTCATATCTGACCTCACCTCCAGATCTTAACTCAGATGCCATCTCATCCTGAAACATTTTCCCATATTGCTCAACACCCCCACTCCCATTTTCCCATCTCTGAAAAAGCTTTAGCACTTCACCTGTTTCTCTTTTGTATGGTGGCATGTCCTTTCAGAATTCTGTTTTGTGCTTTTCGTTTTATGTGTATATATATGTACAAACACACACACACATATTATTTTTATTTATTTATTTGGCTGTGCTGGGTCTTAGTTGCAGGATATGGGTGGGACCTTTGATCTGTGTTGTTGCATGTGGGATCTTTAGTTGGATCTTTAGTTGTGACTTTCAAACTCTTTAGTTGCTACATGTCAGGTCTAGTTCCCTGACCAGGGCCTGAATCCAGGCCCCCTGCGTTGGGAGCGTGGAGTCTTAGCCACTGGACGACCAGGGAAGTTCTTGTTTTGTGCTTTTCTTACTTCCCCTCCTAGGATATGAGCTCTTGGAGGTTTCATTCATCTCGGTAACCTCATAAGAGAGCCCAGCGCTCTCAACATTTAGTCTTTGAAGGAATAGATGTTTTATATCCTGCAAATATGAAATAGAAAGAAAAGCAGATGCTTGCTTGGTTTTATTTTCTCCTTTTTGATGTTTCTTTGATACCAATATATTTCTCCCAGAACACTAAACTTTGTTTCAAAAATCTTAATCAACAACAACAAAAATCTTAACTATCATCATTTCCTATTTAATTCATCAGTTCTTACATTAGAAGATAGATATCTTTGGTAGAGTGTATTAGAAGGATTATCTTTCTTCCCTTATCATATGGGCTACCGTAACATTCATTTTCATTTCCTTTTCTTACTTACAGTTTCCCATGTGTCCTGGTGAAGGTTTTTGCTGAACTCATGCATCCCAGCAGGTTCTTTCTGTGAATGGTATAGCACGATTAGGAAATCCTTTGAATGAAAGTATCTAATAAATTTCCCAGCTGGTTTTTGAGAATGAAGATGGTATAGAAAGAGAGGAACACTCAGGTTGCTATTGTGCTTTATACTCAGACATGACACATGGATTACTACACTGCAGGAAGAATCAGGGAAGAGAGCTGAGAATGTGAGATTTCCAGACTTCAGAACGACATATCTGTTGTTTCTTGCCATCTTTGGAAAATGAGTTAGTTGAATTATACAACAGCTAGCTTTTCAAAATTAAACTAGATGGATTGATCATTTATTAGAGGAAGAAGATTAAGGAGGAAAAAAGAGTTCATTATACTGAAGCTAAGGGTGTGACAACGTTAGTGGCTATGGTCCAAAATGCAGAAAGATCACCAGACCAACAAAGGGATGAAAATAGAGAAGACAGCTGAAGAGAATGATGAAGAGGCATGATAGTGGGGAGCGAGGACTCAGAGGGAGGGCGTCCAGCTAAGTCGGTAAGCATGCGGTTTTGTTGCTGGCAGCTCTTATTGAGGTGGAATAGCTTTTTTTTTGTTGAGGTGCAGTTGATGTATAACAGGAGTTTCATATGACAACATACTGATTTGACTTTTGTATATTTTGTGAAATAATTACCACAGTAAATCTAGTTAACATCCATCACTGCAGTTATTTTTTTTCTCTTGTGATGAGAATTTTTAAGAGTAATTAACTCTTAGCAACTTTCAAATATACAATAAAATATTATTAATTATAGTCATCTTGCTGTACGTTATATTCCCAGGTCTGGTTTATTTTGTACCTGGAGGCTTGTATCCTTTGACCAGTCTCCCCCGTTTTGCCAATCCTTTAATCCCCACCGCTGGCAACGACCTCTGTGTCCACGAGTTAGGGTCAGTCTCTTTTGTTGTTTGTTTTTCAGATTTCACATGTAAGTGGGGGCGTACAATATTTGTCTTTCTCTGACTTATTTCACTTAACATAATGCCCTCGAGGCCCATACATTGTCATGAATGGCAGGATTTTCTTTTCTGTGACTGAATAATATTCCTGTGTGTGTATATCCCACATTTTCTTTAGCATTCATCCATCGGTGAACATTGAGGTTACTTCTGTGTCTTGGTTATTGTAAATGATGCTGCAGTGAACACAAACTTTTCAAGTCAGGTTCCCCCCACCACCACCTTTGAATAAATACTCAGAAGTGGTATCTCTGGGTCAAAGGGCAGTTCTATTTTTTAATTTTTTTGAGGAGTATTCATAGTGTTATCCATAGTCACTTGTTGTTTAGCTGCTGCTGCTAAGCTGCTAAGTTGCTTCAGTCATGTCCGACTCTGTGCGACCCCATAGACGGCAGCCCACTAGGCTCCCCCGTCCCTGGGATTCTCCAGGCAAGAACACTGGAGTGGGTTGCTGTTTCCTTCTCCAATGCATGAAAGTGAAAAGTGAAAGTGAAGTCGTTCAGTCGTGTCCTTCCCTTAGCGACCCCATGGACTGTGGCCTACCAGGCTCCTCTGTCCATGGGATTTTCCAGGCAAGAGTACTGGAGTGGGGTGCCATTGCCTTCTCCGTGTTTAGTTGCTGAGTCATGTCCAACTCTTTTGTGACCCCATAGACCCTGCTAGGTTCCTCTGTCCATGGAATTTCCCAGACAAGAATACTGGAATGGGTTGCCATTTCCTTCTCCAGGGGATCTTCCCAACCCAGAGATGGAACTTGCCCATCCTGCATTGGCAGGCAGATGCATTCTTTACCGCTGAGCCACCAGGGATGTTCTCATAGTGGCTACACCAATTTGTATTCCCACCAGCAACGTATGTTGCTGTAGTCGTTCAGTCACTAAGTCATGTCTGACTCTTTGTGACCCCATGGACTGCAGACACGCCAGGCTTCCCTGTCCTTTATTATCTCTCAGAGTTCGCTCAAACTCGTGTCCGTTGAGTCAGTGATGCCATCCAGCAGTCTCATCCTCTGTTACCCACTTCTCCTGTCCTCAATCTTTCCCGGCATCGGGTCCTTTCCAACAGTAAATCAGGGTTCCATTTTATCCATATCCTTGCCATCACTTGTTATTTCTTGCCTTTTTGACAATAACCATTCTAACAAGAATGAGGTGATCTCTCATTGTGGTTTTGATGAGAACCACCCTAGTAATTAGTGATGTTGGATATCTTTTAATGTGCCTAATGGCCATTTGTGTATCTTCTTTGGAAAGTGTCTATTTGGCTCCTCCGCCCATTTTTTAATCTGGTTGTTTGTTTTTTAATATTGAGTTGTATGAGTTCTTATATATTTTGGATAGTAACCTCTTGTCAGATACATCATTTGCAAGTATCTTCTCTTCTCCCATTCAGTAGGCTGTCTTTTCATTTTGTTAATGGTTTCCATTGCTGAACAGAGATTTTTAGTCTGATTTAGCCCCATTTAT
The DNA here is from genome assembly GCF_000754665.1 of Bison bison bison. Taxonomy (NCBI): domain Eukaryota; kingdom Metazoa; phylum Chordata; class Mammalia; order Artiodactyla; family Bovidae; genus Bison; species Bison bison. Next base: position 110,933 of record NW_011477142.1, on the reverse strand, counting down.
TTATTTTGGCTTTTATTTCCCTTTCCTGAAGAGACACATCCAGAAAGATATTGCGAAGAGCATACTAATATGTCAAAAGAAATACTACCTATGTTGCCTTCTAGGAGTTTTATGGTGTCAGGTCTTATATTCAAGTCTTTAATCTGAGTTGATTTTTGTGTCTGGTGTGAGACAGACGCCTAGTTTCATTTTTGTTTGCATGTGGCTGTCGTTTTCTAGTCATTTATTGAAGAGACTGTCCTTTCCCCATTGTATATTCTTTTTCCTTTGCTATAAATTAATTGTCCATGTTTGTATAGGTTTATTTCTGTGGTTCCTATTCTGTTGCATTGATCTATGTATGTGTTGTTGTTGTTTTTTAATTACTATAGCTTTGTAATGCAGTTTGAAATGAGGGTGTGTAATATCTCCTACTTTGTTCTTATTCTTAGGATTGCTTTGGCTGTACAGAATCTTCTTACAGAATCTGTAAAGATTCTGAACAGATGTTTACAGAATCTGTTCCATGTAAATTTTAGAATTTTTTCTTCTATTTTTCTGAAAAGTATCCTTGGAATTTTGATAGGTATTGCATTGAATCTGTAGATTGCTTCAGGTAACATGGACATTTTAACAACATTAACTCTTCTAATTCCATGGGCGTGGAATATCTTTCAATATTTTGTGTCTTCTTCAGTTTCAACAACATCTTATAGTTTTCGCTGTAGAGATCTTTCCCCTCAATTGTACTTTATTCATTTTGTTGTGATTATAAATGAGATTGTTTCTTTAATTTTCCTTTCTGTGAGCTCATTGTTAGCGTATAGAAGCACAGCAGACTTCTGAATGTTGACTTTGTACTCTGCAACTTTACTGTCTTCATTTATTATTTCTAATAGTTTTTTGTGTGCATGTGGTCTTTTCAGGTTTTCTACTTGTAAAATCGTATCATCTGCAGATAATTTTTTTGCATTTTTACTTCTTTCTTTCTGATTTGGATTCCTTTATTTTTCCTTGCCTAAATGCTTTGGCTAGGTGTTCCAATAGTATTTTGAAATAAAAGTGGTTAGGGTGGCCATCCTTGTCTTATTCCTGTAGATTAGCTATATTTTTTTCATATATGGCCAGTATTATTCTGAGGTATATATTTCTGTACACATTTTATTGTGATTTTTTAAATCATAAATAGGTGTTAAATCTTGTCAGATGCTTTTTCTCATCTGTTGAGATGATTTTTGAATCTGTGTTCTTCACAGATACTGGCCTTTAATTTTCTTCCTTTGTGTTATTGTCTGGTTTTGATAACAGGGTATTATTAACCTTGTAAAATAAGTTAGGAAGCACTTCTTCCTCTTTAGTGTTTTGCAAGAATTTGAGAAGGATGGGTATTAAATCTTCTTTGCATGTTTGGCAGAATATATCCTGGACTTTTTTTTTTTTTTCCCCTTGGGCTTGCCTGGTGGATCAGACAGTAAAGAATCTGCCTGCCAGTGCAGGAGACCTGGGTTTGATCCCTGGGTTGGGAAGATCCCCAGGAGAAGGGAATGGCTACTCACTCCAGGATTCTGGCCTGGAGAATTCCATGGACAGAGGAGCCTGGCGGGCTACAGTCCATGGGGTCACAGAGAGTCAGACATGACCAAGCAACTCACACACACACACACACACACACACAGAGTCAGACATGACCAAGCAACTCACACACACACGCACACGCACGCACGCATGCACGCATGCGCGCACACTTCTGATTACTGTTTCAATCTCATGATTAGTCTATTCAGAGTTTTCTGGAGTCAGCATATAGTTGAGTCTTGTTTTTTAATCCATCTAGCCACTCTGTGTCTTTTGATTGATGAATTCATTTATATTTAAGTTGATTATTGATAAATGAGTACTTAGTATTGCTTTTTAAAAAATTATATGTGAGTGTTTTTTATAGATATATATGGCTATATATTTCCATTCTTCCTTTTTCCTTCTGTTTCTGTCCACTATTTTGGTTTAGCGGTTTTCTATGTTTTTCTCACTCTCATCTTTTGTTGTGTTGCTTGTCTCTGCTCTAGATTTGTTTTGTGGTTACTGCAATGCTTGTATACATCGTCTCATAGGAAAAACAGTCGATTTTCTGCTGATAGCGTCTTATCTTCGCTTGCCTAAATAGGTTTCATCCTTGTTTGCTTCCCCTTTTATGTTTTTGTTGTCTGAAATTATCCCTCTTTATGTTTTGAGTTTAACAGATTGAAGTGGTTATTTTTTACTGCTTTCCCCCCTTTAACCTTTATGCTATAATAAAATATTTAAAAAGTTATTCTGATATAGAGTGGCAATTTTCTGATATTGTTTATCCCCTTACTCAAGGATTTATGTACCTTTGCCTTTTTTCTGGTAGAACAGTTCCTTTCAGCACTTCTTAAAGGCAGGTCCATTGTTGATGAATTCCCTCAGCTTTTGTGTGTCTGGGAAAGCCTTTCCTTCTCCTTCATATCTGAATGATAACTTTGCTGGATAGAGTATTTTCCGCTGGCAATTTTTCTTTCAGTATTTTGAGAATGGCCACTCTTCTCCTGGCCTCTAGAGTTTCTGCCAGGAAATCTACTGATAATCTAATGGGGGTTACTTTGTGGGTTACCATCCTTGTTTCCTTGGCTGCCTTTAAAATTATTTGTCATTGACTTCTGACAGTTTTAAGAGAATGTGTCTTAGGGGAAGTCTTTTTTGCATTGAGGTAATTAGGCATTCTCTTAGCTACATGGATTTGTATACCCAGTTCCTTCTCCAGGTTTGGGAAGTTCTCAGCTACTATTTCTTTAAACTCTCTGCTGCCTTTTCCTTCTCTCCCGGGATACCCATTATCCTAATATGACCCTTCCTGAAAGAGTTGGATAGTTCTCATAGATTTCCCCAGTTTTCTCTAGATCTTAATTCTCTTCTTTCTTCTATCTGTATCATTTTTAGATTTCTGTCTTCAAGCTTGCTGATTCTCTCTTCCATAAAGTCTGCTCTATTTCCAGTGCTTTCCAAATTCCATTTCTCATCTCATTTATTGAACTCGTCAGCTCCAGACTTTGTTTGGTTCTCTTGTAGAGTATCAGTCTATTTAGTAAAATATTCCTTCTGTTTCTTAATTTTATTCCTGAGCTCACTGAATTTTCTTGAGTTTCTTTGTGACAGCTATTTTGAATTCTTTTATCAGTTAGATCACAGTATTCTATGACTTTGATTTATAGAGAATTGTCATTTTCTTTTTTTAATACATCACTATTGTGGGTTTTCATGATACTTGATAAGTGTTCCTCTGCCGGAGTATCTGAAGTAATGGACATCTTTCTTCCTTAGGTAAAACCTTTCTTTTTTTTTTTTTTTTTGGCTTGATTCTAATGATTCAACAATTTAGAAATTAAAGTGCCTCTTTTGTCTTCCAGTAGGTGTCACTATAGCACAAGATTTTTGTTTTCTTCCCTGAGGTGCTTCTGGTTATCTGTGAGTCAGCCCTTTACCTGTCTGTCAGAGGTGACACCTGCCTCCTACCTTCCTTGGCACTGCTTGTGCCTCTAGGCTCTTGGTGCCCTGCTGCTGCTGGTGTCACCTCCTGAGGACTGGGATGGTAGACACTTCTGCCATGTCCCAGATCTGAACTGTAGGCTCTGCTACTGCAGGGGAGGTAGGTGGAGAGGTGGGGTCACAGGTACCTCTACTATGTTGGGGGCATTGGGTTTCTTGGGTGCACCACTGTGGATGGGAGTGAGTAGGGGGACTGGGGCTGGAGTCATGGGTGCCTCTGTGCTTGAAGGGACAGAACATAGCCCTCACGGCCACCACTGCCAGGTTACCTGTCGCTGTGAACACCACTGAGGCCAGGAAACTGGAGTTGGGCGTGCTGCCTCCCCTGCGCACCAGGTTTTCCGGGCCTGCAAGCTCACCTGCTGCGGCTGGGAAGCAGGATGGCAGGTGCTGCCTCTGCTGTCCCCTGGTTCCACCTGTTTGTGTTCCCGTCCACCCACCTCTGGGCTTCCCAGGTGGCTCATTGGTAAAGAATCCACCTGCCAACGCAGGGGACACAAGAGACACACGTTGGATCCCTGGGTCGGAAAGATCCCCTGGAGTAGGAAATGGCAACCCACCCCAGTGTTCTTGCCTAGAGAATCCCATAGACAGGGGAGCCTGGCCGACTACAGTCCATGGGGTCACAAAGATTTGGGCACAAGAGCACGTACACACACCACCCACCTTTAAATGTACAGGTGTGTGGAATTCTCCAGCATCCTGGTGTATTGGGCAGATGTGGCTTTGTTGAGTTGTGGATGTTTTACTGGTTATAGATTGAAGAGGAAAGACAGAGGGAATGTCTCACTCCAGCAGGATGCTGATGTCACTCATGTTTTGTTTTTGATGTCACAATTTACAGCTTATGTGTCCATTACCAATTATTGTAGGTGTTTTCACAAAGTTCCTTTTTTAATGTTCATGCTAGCTTTGTAAGTGATTACTTCAGTGTCTTTACAACATTAGATTATTCTGAATTTTACCATATACTTAACCATTACCCGTGAGATTTGTACTTTCGTATGCTTTCCTATTAACTAAATGGTACCATTTCGTTTCAGCTTAAAGAAGTACCTTTAACATTTCTTGTAAGGCTGGTTTCATGGTAATAAAATCCTGTAGTTTTTGCTGTCTTGCAAATTCTTCCTCTCTCCTTCAATTCTGAAGGACAGCTGTGCCAGGTAGAGTATTCTTGGTTGGCAGGTTGTTTTTTTTCGTTCAGCACTTTGAATATATCATGACACTCTTTTCTGGTCTGAAAGGTTCTGCTGAAAAATCTGCTTATAGTCTTATGGGGTTTCCCTTGTATGGAACAAGTTTTTTATTCTTGCTGTTTTAAAGATCCTCTTCTTGTCTTTAACATTTGATGTTTTAATTATCATATATCTTGGTGTGAGTCTCTTTGGGTTTATCTTATTTGTAACTCTTTGGAATTCCTGGATCTGGATATCTGTTTCTTTCCCCAGGTTAAGGAAATTTTCAACCACATTTTTTCAGATAAATTTTCTGCCTCTTTCTCTCTCTTCTCCTTTTGATAACCTTGTTGTTATCCTTCAAGTCCCTTTAAGGTATCTTCACCTTTTTTTAATTCTTGTTTCTTTTTGTTGCTCTGATTGGATAAGTCCCATTGCTGTATTTGAGTTCACTAATCTTTTCTTCTGCTTCATGTATCAGATGTTGAGCCCCTCTATTGTATTTTTCAGTTTCATTACTAAATTTTTCAGGTCTGTAGTTTCTGTTTGGTACTTTCTTACATTTTCTACCTCTGTTGAAATTCTCAATTTGTTGATCCATTGTTCTCCTGAGTTTAGTGAGCATCTTTACGATCATTGTTTTGAACTCTATTTATAGAGTAAATCACTTATGTCAGTTTCATTAAGGTCTTTTTCTGAGGCTTCATCTTGTTCTTTTATTTGGAACATATCCCTATTTCTTCATTTTCCTTGATTCTCTGTGTTGGTTTCTATGCATTAGGTAAAATCTACGCCTTTCCAAGACTTGAAGGAGCAGTCCTGCCCTGGCTCTTGGTTGTGTCTTGAACATATGATTGTCCAAGCAGCCTACTTTATTCTTAGTGCCTGCAAGGAGTTGAGTGTGTGCCAGACCTGTCACTGTCCCCAAGAGGGCAGATCTTAGCACCTAGATTCAGGCTGATTAGAAGCCAGAACTTCAGGTTGTTGTTGCTGCTCAGTCACTAAGTCGCATCCAAATCTTTGCAGCCTCATGAACTGCAGCACACCAGGCTCCCCTGTCCTTCACTGTCTCCCAGAGTTTGCTCAAATTCATGTTCATTGAGCAGTTAGATGATATCTAACCATCTCATCCTCTGAATTTCCACACTAGCTATTTTGGGGGCTCATCTCTCAGACACAGAACTTATAAGTTGAAGTGCCAACCAATGTTTAAAGCAGCATTATTTACAATAGTCAAGCCATGGAAGCAACCTAAATGTCCATCAACAGATGAATAAATAAAGAAGAGGTGTATATATACACAGTGGAATACTACTCAGCCATAAAATAAAGAATGAAATAGTGCCATTTCATCAGCATGAGTGGACCAAGAGATTATCATACTAAATGAAGTAAGTTAGACAAATGTCATATGATATCACTTATATGTGGCATTTAAAATATAACACAAATGAATCAATCTATGAAACAGAAACAGACTCATAGACATAGAGAAAAGACTTTGGTTGCCAGGTGGGAGAAGTGGGTAGGGTAGGGGAGGGATGGGAGTTTGGGATTAGCAAATATAAATGATTATATTAATCTATAAAATGGATAGACAACAAGGTCATTACTGCATAGTACAGGGAACTATATTCAATATCTTATAATGAACCATATGGAAAAGAATATGAAATACAGCACACACACATACATACACATGATAATAACTGAATCACTTTGCTATACACCAGCAATTAACACAACACTGTAAGTCAACTGTACTTCAATAAAAAAATTTAAAAAGTTGAAGTACCAGCTTGGGTTCAAACCTTTCACTTCTTAGGGGGATGCTCGGGGTTGTGAATTCCCGCCCAGTTATGAGTTGCTGCTCTGAGGGTGGGGTTTATGGTGAGACAGTCTCTCAGCCTCTCCTCCCCATTGTGGTGTGGCCTGCCTTTCTTTTTTCTCATTTGCTCAATGTGTAGGAGTAACTTATCTCGTTTTTTGGTTTCTTTCAGAGGAAACTGTTCCATATGCAGCTGTAGATTCGGGGTGTCTGTGGGTGGAGATCAGTTCAGGATGCACCTGTGTCACCGTTTTGAACTGGAACTGGTGGAGTTTCTTGTACCCACTGACACAGTTTTAATGATTTATCACCTCACAGCCGGGCTCCTCTCATCTTTACTCCCACCTGTTCCCTTTCCCATTATTTCAGAGCAAACATCAAATATATTATACACTTTATCACCTGGAAAAATTTTGACACAGGAGTTAAAACCAAATTCTTTGCTAATCTGTTTCACTTTGTGAAACATTCCTTTAAATGCCTATGTGAAGAAGGATTTTACTGGAGTGTCACAAGAGTAGACTACATCAAAATAAAGTACCAAGGTAGATGGATTTCTGATTTCCAGTCTTCCATCATCTTTTTAAATTTTTTAAACTTTTATTTATTTATTGGTTGCGCTGGGTCTTCGTTGCAACGCACAGACTCTTCATTGATGCATGCAGTTTTGGTGAGGGGAAGTTGCTCGTCCATTGTGGTGTGTGGCCTTCTCGTGGTGATGGCTTCTCTTGTTGGAGAGCGTGGGCTCTAGAGCTCAGGCTTTAGTAATTGTGGCCCATGGGCTTAGCTGTGCGTAGTATGTGAACCATGAACTTCCAGATGTTCAAGCTGGTTTTAGAAAAGGCAGAGGAACCAGAGATCAAATTGCCAACATCTGCTGGATCATCAAAAAAGCAAGAGAGTTTCAGAAAAACATCTATTTCTGCTTTATTGACAACACCAAAGCCTTTGACTGTGTAGATCACAACAAACTGTGGAAAATTCTGAAAGAGATGGGAATACCAGATGACCTGATCTGCCTCCTGAGAAATCTGTATGCAGGTCAAGAAGCAACAGTTAGAACTGGACATGGAACAACAGACTGGTTCCAAATAGGGAAAGGAGTATGGCAAATCTGTATAATGTCACCCTGCTTATTTAACTTATATGCAGAGTACATCATGCGAAATGCTGGGCTGGATTAAGCACAAGCTGGAATCAAGATAGCTGGGAGAAATATCAATAACCTTAGATACACAGGTAACACCACCCTTATGGCAGAAAGTGAAGAACTAAAGAGCCTCTTGATGAAAGTGAAAGATGAGAGTGAAAAAGTTGGCTTAAAGCTCAACATTCAGAAAACTATGATTATGGCATCCAGTCCCATCACTTCATGGCAGATAAATGGGGAAACAATGGAAACAGTGACAAACTTTATTTTCTTGAGCTCCAGAATCACTGCAGATGGTGACTGCAGCCATGAAATTAAAAGATGCTTGCTCCTTGGAAGAAAAGCTATGACCAACCTAGACAGCATATTAAAAAGCAGAGACATCACTTTGCCAACAAAGGTCTGTCTAGTCAAAGCTATGGTTTTTCTAGTAGTAATGTATGGATGTGAGAGCTGGACTATAAAGAAAGCTGAGTGCTGAAGAATTGATACTTTTGAACTGTGATGTTGGAGAAGACTCTTGAGAGTCTCTTGGACTGCAAGGATCCAACCAGTCAATCCTAAAGGAAATCAGTCCTGAATGTTCATTGGAAGGACTGATACTGAAGCTGAAACTCCAATACTTTGGCCACGTGATGTTAAGAACTGACTCATTTGAAAAGACCCTGATGCTGGGAAAGATTGAAGGCGGGAGGAGAAGGGGACAACAGAGGATGGGATGGTTGGATGACATCAACAACTTGATGGATGTGAGTTTGAGCAAACTCTGGGAGTTGCTGATGGACAGGGAAGCCTGGCTTGCTGTAGTCCATGGTGTTGCAGAGTTGGACACAACTGAGTGACTGAACTGAATTGAACTGAAGGCATGTGGAATGTTATTGGACAGGAGTGAACGCGTGTCCCCTGATTGGCAGGAGGATTCTTAACCACTGGACCACTAGGGAGCTACCTTGCCTCTTTAAAAAAAAAAATTCATTATTTTATCCAAGTTTATTGAAGTATAATTGACAAAATTGTAAGTCATTGAAAGTATACAGCAAAATGATAATCTGATATACATGTACATTGTGAAAGAGGTCTCCTCATTGACTAAATTAATGCATTCATTACCTCACTTTACTTATGAAAACATACAAGTTTTCCATCTTAGCAAGTTTCAGTTGTACAATACAGTGTTATCAACTATAGTCACCATATTACAAATTAGATTTTCAGACTTTATTCATCTTATAACTGAAAGTTTATGCTGTTTTTCTAACCTTGTCCTATTTCCCCCACTCTGTAGCCACTGGCAACCACTTTTTTACTCTGTTTCCATGAGATTGACTTTCATTTTCTTACTTCTTTAAAAATATTTCATTTAGCATAACGCCTTCTGGGTTCATCTATGTTGTTACAAATGACAAGATTTCTTTCTTTAAGGCTAAATAATGGTCCACTCTGTGTACATATATGTGCTCAGTCACTAGGTCATGTCCAACTCTTTGCGACCCCATGGACTATAGCCCACAAGGTTCCTCTGACCACGGGTTTTTCCAGGCAAGAATACTGGAGTTGGTTGCCATTTCCTACTTCAGTGTATGTATATATACATAGGGAAATGCAAATCACTACACACATGCCACATTTTCTTTATTTTCTTCATCCACTTAGGTTTTCTCTATACCATGTCTATTTGAATAATGATTTTATGAATGTGAGAGAACAAATATCACTTCAAGTTAATTATTTTGCAACCAAAGGAAATCAGAATATGTTCAGAAGTTGGATTGCTGGATCAAATGGTAGTTCAATTTTTAATTTCTGCACTGTTTTCTATAGTGCCTGTACAAGTTTACATTCCAACAGTGTACAGGAATTACCTTTTCTCCCATATTTGCCTGCATTTGTTATCTCATCTTTTTTTTATAATAGACTTCTAACCTGTGTAAGGTGGTTTCAGTTTGCATCTCCCCAGTGATAAGAGGGCAAGGAGAAGTGAGTGACAGAGAATGAGATTGTTAGATGGCATCACAGACTCAATGGACATGAGTTAGAGCAAACACCAGGAGAGGGTGAAGGACAGGGAACCCTGGTATGCTGCAGTCTATGGAGTTGCAAAGAGCTGGACACGTCTTAGTGAATGAATAACAATTAGTGAGAATGAGTACTTTTTATGTATCTGTTGGCCATCTGTATTTTTTTATTGAATAATGTCTATTTAGATGTTTTACCCACTTTTAACTGGGGATTTTTTGGCTATTAAGTTGTGTATGTTCCAAGAATATTTTGAATATTAATCCCTTAACAGATATGTGGTTTGCAAATATATTCTTCTGTTTCATAGGTCGAATTTTCATTTTGTTGATGGTTGTTTTTGCTGTGTAGAATCTTTTTAGTTTGTAAAAGGATTAGGAATACTTAAGAGTAAATCACATTAGGAATACTTTAGGATGTAATCACATTTATTTTTGCTTTTGTTACCTTTTCTTTTGCTGTTAAATACAAAACATCACTGCAAAGACCAATGGCAAGTAGCTTCTTACCCATTATGTTTTCTTATGGGAGTTTTATGGTTTCAGGTTGTACATTCAAGCCTTTAATCCATTTTGAGTTGACTTTTCAGTATTTTGTAAGTAGTGATCCTGTTTCATTCTTTTTCATATGGTTATCCAATTTTCCAAACTCCTTTTATTGAAGAGGTATCCTTTCCGAACTGTATATTCTTGACTCCTTTGTCATAAATTAATTGACCATATAACATGAGTTCATTTTGGGGGTCTCTATTCTGTTCCACATACTCCTTGGAGGAAAAGTTATGACCAACCTAGATAGCATACTCAAAAGCAGAGACATTACTTTGCCAACAAAGATCCGTCTAGTCAAGGCTATGGTTTTCCAGTGGTCATGTATGGATGTGAGAGTTGGACTGTGAAGAAAGCTGAGCACCGAAGAATTGATGCTTTTGAACTGTAGTGTTGGAGAAGACTCTTGGGAGT
>NW_011477142.1:97089-100159 GCF_000754665.1 Bison bison bison | reverse complement strand
GTAGTGTTGGAGAAGACTCTTGAGAGTCCCTTGGACTGCAAGGAGATCCAACCAGTCCATTCTGAAGGAGATCAGCCCTGGGATTTCTTTGGAAGGAATGATGCTAAAGCTGAAACTCCAGTACTTTGGCCACCTCATGCAAAGAGTTGACTCATTGGAAAAGACTCTGATGCTGGGAGGGATTGAGGGCAGGAGGAGAAGGGGACGACAGAGGATGAGATGGCTGGATGGCATCACTGACTTGATGGATGTGAGTCTGAGTGAACTCCGGGAGTTGGTGATGGACAGGGAGGCCTGGCGTGCTGAGATTCATGGGGTCGCAAAGAGTCGGACACGACTGAGCGACTGAACTGAACTGAACTGATTCTGTTCCAGTGATCTATGTGTCAGTTTTTATGACTGTATCATACTGTTCTTTACAGACATTTTTCTAAATCCATTTTCTGTACGCGTTCTCTCCCATTCATAATTAGTTGTGCAGACTGATGAGGAAAAAAAAAAAAAAAATTCCTTAAAAAAAACCTTGATCCTATTTACATCACATGCAAAGTGAGAATTTTAAGTAGGTGTCATGGCAGAACTGGTTAAAAGTAAATACAGTCAAGTGACAGATACCTTTACCTTTCCAAATAGAAGTCCTTCCCCCCTCCTCTCTGGGAGAAATAACATTTTCAGGGCATAGACTGTGAAACAGCATGTAATGCAAAGACAGAAACAAATAAAAAATTTTTTATATTTGCAGCTGTTGAGACAATATTTCTGAGAGTTGAGGTTACCTCTAGCAGCAAAACCAGAGCCAGCTATTAAGCAGTTAGAATGCTGTAGTAATTGAGTACATGGCCATTTCTCTTTTAGCACGTTCTTTGGTCTCCTCTTCTAGAAGTTGTAGGTGTCTGTTTAGCTTGATTATCTGTTGTCTTAATGAAGCTATATCTACAACTGTCAGTCCTCTGAAGTTCCTTTAATAGTTGCGTCCGTATTTGAAATGCCATACATGAAGTCACTTCTGACCAGCTGGCCATTTTGGCTAACAGCATTTTCCACTCAGAGAGCGCTCTTTTTAGGCTGCCAGCTACATGACTTTCTTCATTTTGAGAGGTTGGAGGAGGTCTTTCTAAATCCAGAAAATTTAGTGATCTCTCACTTAGCATAAGTACACGATGTGGTATTTTTAGTGCCATAGCCTTAAAGGGAGTTGATTGTATAAGGTCAAGGTCTGCTTGTCTTGAAAATGGAATTCTGGCTACAACAATTCTCTCTGGAACTGCAGAATCACACTAGCATTTGAAACTCCTTCTTGGAATCCTTGTTCCAGGTCAGCATTTGGTGGTGCTACCTTTAATTTTTCCAGGACCCTCATTCACTAATGCCTTCAGTGAATGCCATTTCATACTGAATTTGACTAATGTCTGCCATCTGAGCAGCAGTGGGAGAAGGAAATGCTGCCCTACTCTAAATGTGTACCAACTACTGCTTGCTTTTTGGCACTATCTGCTTCTGTGCCTCGTAATAAATCTTTCGACTTGTCTCAATATGCATATGCTGGATTTTGTCCCCCTGGGCCCACTGGAGGGTCCCTGGTGAGGGCTACCACCTGCTGGCTCCCTGTGCACTCCTATAGATGGTCTCAGAGGCCGCTGGCCCCGTGCATGGAGATGCCCAGGCAAATCACTGGCCAGAGAGCCAGGTTCCAAATTTTAAGATTTTTTCTATTTCTGTGAAAAATGCCTTTGGCATTTTGATAAGAATTGCATTGAATCTGTAGATTGCTTTGGGTTAGTTCAGTTCAGTCACTCAGTCGTGTCCGGCTCTTTGCAACCCCATGAACTACAGCACGCCAGGCCTCCCTGTCCATCACCAACTCCTGGAGTCTACCCAAACCCATGTCCATTGAGTCGGTGATGCCATCCGACTATCTCATCCTCTGTTGTCCCCTTCTCCTCCTGTCCTCAATCTTTCCCAGCATCAGGGTCTTTTCCAATGAGTCAGCTCTTTGCATCAGGTGGCCAAAGTATTAGAGTTTCAGCTTCAACATCAGTCCTTCCAATGAACACCCAGGACTGATCTCCTTTAGGATGGACTGGTTGGATTTCCTTGCAGTCCAAGGGACTCTCAAGAGTCTTCTCCAACACCACAGTTCAAAAGCATCAATTCTTTGGCACTCAGCTTTCTTTACAGTCCAACTCTCACATCCATACATGACTACTGGAAAAACCATAGCCTTGACTAGACGGACCTTTGTTGACAAAGTAATGTCTCTACTTTTTAATATGCTGTCTAGGTTGGTCAGTATGGACATTTTAATAATAATAATACCTCCAGTCCATGAACACAGAATATCTTTCCATTTATTTGTGTCATCTTTCCTACATTTTCAGTGTACAATTTCTCACCTTGGTAAAATTTATTCCTAAGTAGTCTTAATTTGTTTTTTGGGTAATTCATTGTTAGTGTATAGAGAAGAAATTGATTTTTTATATTGATTTTGTACTCTACAACTTTATTGAAATTGTTTATTATTCAGTTCAGTCGTTTAGTCGTGTCTGACTGTTTGTGACCCCATGGACTGTAGCATGCCAGGCTTCCTTGTCCATCACAAACTCCCAAAGCTTGCTCAAATTCACGTCGATCAAGTCAATGATGCCATCCAACCATCTCATCCTCTGTTGTCCCCTTTTCCTCCCACCTTCAGTCTTTCTCAGCATTAGGGTCTTTTCCAATGAGTCAGTTCTTCACATCAGGTAACCAAAGCATTAGAGTTTCAACTTCACCATCAGTCCTTCCAAAGAATATTCAGAACTGATTTCCTTTAGGATGGACTGGTTAGACCTCCATGCAGTCCGAGGGACTCTCAAGAGTCTTCTCCAATACCACTGTTCAAAAGCATCAATTTTTGGCACTCAGCTTTCTTTATAGTTCAACTCTCACATCCATACATGCCTACTGGAAAAACCATAGCTTTGACTAGATGGACCTTTGTTGGCAAAGTAATGTCTCTGCTTTGTCTAGGTTGGTCATAACTTTTCTTCCAAGGAGCAAGTGTCTTTTAATTTCATGGCTGCAGTCACCA
>NW_011477142.1:86250-96989 GCF_000754665.1 Bison bison bison | reverse complement strand
CAGTTGTTTCCCCATCTATTTGCCATGAAGTGATGGGACTGGATGCCATGATCTTAGTTTTCTGAATGTTGAGTTTTAAGCCAGCTTTTTCACTCTCCTCTTTTCACTTTCATCAAGAGGCTCTTTAGTTCTTCACTTTCTGCCATAAAATTGATATTTCTTCTGGCAATCTTGATTCCAGCTTGTGCTTCATCCAGCCCAGCATCTTGTATGATACACTCTGCATATAAATTAAATAAGCAGGGTGACAGTATACAACCTTGACATGCTCCTTTCCCTGTTTGGAACCAGTCTGTTGTTCCATGTCCAGTTCTAATTGTTGCTTCCTGACCTGGATACAGATTTCTCAGGAAGCAGGTAAGGTGGTCTAGTATTCCCATCTCTTGAAGAATTTTCCAGTTTGTTGTGATCCACACAGTCAAAGGCTTTGGCAAGGTCAATGAAGCAGAAGTAGATGTTTTTCAGGAATTCTCTTGTTTTCTCAATGATCCAGCAGATGTTGGCAATTTGATCTCTGGTTCCTCTGCCTTTTCTAAATCCAGCTTGAACATCTGGAAGTTCACAGTTCACATACTGTTGAAGCCTGGCTTGGAGAATTTTGAGCATTACTTTACTAGCATGTGAGATGAGTGCAATTGTGCAGTAGTTTGAGCATTCTTTGGCATTGCCTTTCTTTGGGATAGGAATGAAAACTGACCTTTTCCAGTCCTGTGGCCACTGCTGAGTATTCCATATTTGCTGGCATACTGAGTGCAGGACTTTCACAGCATCATCTTTCAGCATTTGAAACAGCTCAGCTGGAATTCCATCACCTCCACTAGCTTTGTTTGTAGTGATGCTTTATAAGGCCCACTTGACTTCGCACTCCAGGATGTCTGGCTCTAGGTGAGTTATCACACCATCGTGATTATCTGGGTTATGACAATCTCTTTTGTACAGTTCTTCTGTGTATTCTTGCCACCTCTTCTTAATATCTTCTGTTTCTGTTAAGTCCATACCATTTCTGTCCCTTATCGAGCCCATCTTTGCATGAAATGTCCCCTTGGTATCTCTGATTTTCTTGAAGAGATCTCTAGTCTTTCCCATTCTATTGTTTTCTCTATTTCTTTCAACTGATTACCGAGGAAGGCTTTCTTATCTCTCCGTGCTATTCTTTGGAACTCTGTTTATTCTTGGGCTGGTCAAAAAGTTCACTGGGGTTTTCCATAAGATATTACAGAGAAAACAACAAACTTTTTGGCCAACCCAATATTTCTAACAGTTTTTTTGTGGATTCTTTAGTGTTTTCTAAATACAGTATATCATCTGCTAACAGTGATAGTTTTACTTCTTCATTTCTAATTTGAATGCCTTTTATTTCTGTTTCTTGTCTAATTGCTCTGGCTTCCAGTACTGTGTTGAATAAAATTGGTGACAGTGGTGTCCTTGTCTTAGAGGAAAGCTTTCCGCATTGCACCATTGCGTAGGTTGTTTTCTGTGGGTTTGACATATATGGCCTTTATTATGTTGATGTGCAGTGCCTCAATACCCAGTTTGCTGACTTTTTAAATCACAAATGGTTGTTGAATTTTGTCAAATGCTCTTTCTGCATCTATTGAGATGATGATATGATCTTTATCCTTTATTTTGTGAATGTGGTATATGTCATGTTTTATTTTATTGACATGAACCATCCATGTACCGCTGGAATAAATCCAATTTGATCCTTTTGATCTATTGTTGAATTCAATTTGCTAATACTTTATGAGGAGTTTTGTAACTGTTCATCAGGAATACAGGCCTGTAGTTTCTTTCTTTGTACTGTCTTTGTCTGCCTTTGATAAGGTAAAGCTGACCTTGTAAAAATAATGTGAAAGTGTTATTTCCTTTTCTGTTTTTTTGGAAGAGATTGAGATGGATTAGTAATAATTAGTCTTTAAATGTTTTGTGGAATTCACCAGTGAAACTGTCTGTCCCTGAACTTTTTTTTTTTTTTTCTGGGAGATTTCCGATTACTGGTTCAGTTTCCTTACTAGTAATTTATTCTGTTTTCCTGTTTCCTCATGATCCAGTCTTGCTAAGTTTTTTCTAGGAATTAGTCCATTTCTTCTAAGTTATCCAACTTGCTGGCATGTAAGAAATTCATAGTGGTCTTTATGATCTTTTGTATTTTTGTGGTATCAGTTGTAATATCTCCTTTTTCATTTATGTCTTGATGTAAGTTCTCTTTTTCTTAGTAAGTCTGATTAAACGTTTGTCTAGTTAATCTTTTTTAAAAAACAGCTCTTAGTTTCATTAATCTTTTCTGTTGTCTTTTTAATCTCTATTTCATTTATTTCCACTCCCTGTTACTTCCTTCCTCTTGCGTAGCTTGGAGCTTACTTTGGTGGGACTGGGCTCAGTCCACTCTTTGCAACCCTATGGACTATATATAGCCTGCCAGGCTTTTCTGTCCTGGAATTTTTCAGGCAAGAATACTGGAGTGGGTTGCCATTTCCTCCTCCAGTGGAACTTAGTTTATTCCTCTCTAATTCCTCAAGATATAAAGATAGTTGTTCAAGATGTTCTTTCTTCATGTAAGTGTTTATCACTATAAACTTCCCTTTTAGAACTGCTTTTGCTATATCTTGTAAGTTTTGCTATGTTTTGTTTCCATTTTCATTTGTCTCAAAGTATTTTTTTATTTCTTCTTTGATCCAGTGGTTGTTCAGGAGTATGTTGTTTAATGTCAACATATTTGTGAACTCTCCAATTTTCTTCTTACAATTGATTTCTAGTTTCATACAATCATGTTTGAAAAAGATGCCAGATAGGATTTCAATCGTTTTAAATTTATTAAGACATGTGGCCTAACATATGATATATCCTGAAGAATGTTCTGTGTGAGCCTGAGAAAAGTGTGCATTTGATTCTTGTTCAGACGGAAAGTTATGTCTTTCAGGTTCATCTCGTCCAACATGTAGTGTAAGTCCAATGTTTTCTTGCTGATTTTTCTGGCTAAACGATCTGTTTTTGAAAGTGGAGTATTTAAGTTCCCTGATATTACACTGCTCTTTTTCTCCCTACACAATCATTATTTGCTTTATATATATTTAAGTATTCTTGTTTGGGGCTCATATTTACAACTGTCACATCCTTTTGATTAACTGGCTTATCTATTATGACCTTTTTGTCTCGTTAAATTTTTTAGGTTGAAGTTTATTTTGTTTAATGTAAGTACAGCTACCTTTGTTTTCTGTTTTCATTTGCAAAGAATATGCTTTGACATCCCTTCACTTTTCAGTCTGTGTGTGTCCTTTAAGCTGGTGAGACTCTCAGTCCACATATAGTTTGGCTTTGATTTTTTTCCATCAGGCACTTTGTCTTTTGATCAGACAATTTAATCCATTTACATTTCAAGTTTAAAAACTGTTTATTGAAGAATAGTTGATTTACAGTATTTAGCTTCAGGTTTATCACTTTGTGAGTCAGTGTTTGCAGATTATACTCTTACAGATTATTGTAAGATAAATCACTATAATTCCCTTTGCTGTACATTATATCCTTGTTGCTTTTCTGTTTTGTATGTATTAGTTTGTTAACCTCATACCCCTAATTTGCCCCTCTTCCCTTCCATCTCCCCTTTGGTGACCATAGTTTATTTGCTGTATCTGTTAGTCTGTTTCTATTTTGCATATACATTCATTTGTATTATTTTTTTAGATTCTATTTATACGTGATATTATATAGTACAGTATTTGTCTTTCTCTGACTTACTTCACTCTCCATAGTATTTCCTAGGTCCATTCACAGTGCTGCAAAGAGCAGTATTTTATTCCTTTTTATGGTTAAGTATACATATAGTATATATACATTGTATATACATATACATACACACATACATACCTATATGTGTGTGTTTATATATAGGTAGATTTTGTTGGTTTTTTAGTCACCAAGTCATATCCAACTCTTTGCAGCCTCATAGACTTTAGCCCATTAGGCCCCTCTGTCCATGGGATTGCCCAGGCAAGAATACTGGTGTGGGTTGCCATTTCCTTCTCCAGGGTTCTTCCCAGCCTGGGGATTGAATCCACATCTCCTGCATTAGCAGCCAGATTCTTTACCACTGAGCCACCAGGGAAGAGGATAGATAGAGATATGTAGAAAACACATCTCCTCAATCCAATCATCTCCTGATGGGCACTTGAGTTTTGAGTTACTTCCATGTCTTGACTCCTAGTTAAGTTCAGTCGCTCAGTCATGTCCGACTCCTTGCTGTCCCATGGACTGCTGCGCCCTAGGCCTCCTTGTCCATCACCAACTCCCGGAGTCCACTCAAACTCATGTCCATTGAGTTGGTGATGCCATCCAGTCATCTCATCCTCTGTTGTCTGCTTCTCCTCCCACCTTCAATCTTTCCCAGCATCAGGGTCTTTTCAGGTGAGTCCGCTCTTTGCATCAGATGGCCAAAGTATTGGAGTTTCAGCTTCAACATCAGTCCTTCCAATGAATATTCAGGACTGATTTCCTTTAGGATGGACTGGTTAGATCTCCTTACATTCCAAGGGACTCTCAAGAGTCTTCTCCAAAACCACAATTCAAAAGCATCAATTCTTTGGCACTCAGCTTTCTTAGTCCACTCTGAGTCCACTCTAGTCCACTCTAGTCCAACTCTCACATCCATACATGACTGCTGGAAAAACCATAGCTTTGACTAGATGGACCTTTGTTGACAAAGTAATGTCTCTGCTTTTTAATATGCTATCCAGGTTGGTCATAACTTTCCTTCCAAGGAGTAAAGCGTCTTTTAATTTCATGGCTGCAGTCACCATCTGCAGTGATTTTGCAGCCCAAAATGATAAAGTCAGCCACTGTTTCCACTGTTTCCCCATCTATTTGCCATGAAGTGATGGGACTAGATGCCATGATCTTAGTTTTCTGAATGTTGAGCTTTAAGCCAACTTTTTCACTCTCCTCTTTCACTTTCATCAAGAGGCTCTTTAGTTCTTCTTCACTTTCTGCCATAAGGGTGTCATCTGTATATCTGAGGTTATTGATATTTTCCTGGCAATCTTGATTCCAGCTTGTGCTTCATCCAGCCCAGCATTTTTCATGATGTATTTTGCATATAAGTTAAATAAGCAGGGTGACAATATACAGCCTTGGCATACTCCTTTTCCTATTTGGAGCCAGTCTGTTGTTCCATGTCCAGTTCTAACTGTTGCTTCCTGACCTGCATACAGGTTTCTCAAGAGGCAGGTCAGGTGGTCTGGTATTCCTATCTCTTTCAGAATTTTCCACAGTTTATTGTGATCCACACAGTCAAAGGCTTTGGTATAGTCAATAAAGCAGAAATAGATGTTTTTCTGAAACTCTCTTGCTTTTTCCATGATCCAGCAGATGTTGGCAATTTGATCTCTGGTTCCTCTGCCTTTTCTAAAACCAGCTTGAACATCTGGAAGTTCACGGTTCATGTATTGCTGAAGCCTGGCTTGGAGAATTTTGAGCATGACTTTGCTAGCGTGTGAGATGAGTGCAGTTGTGTGGTAGTTTGAGCATTCTTTGGCACTCTTGTTTAGTAATGCTAATATGAACATTGGGGTGTATATAACTTTTTAAATTTGTGTTTTTGTTTAATCCCAACCCAGGGAGTGGAATTGCTTGGTCCAATTTTTTATGATAACTGTTCTAACATGTGTGAGGTGATGACTCATTTTCATTTTGCATTTGTTATATTCATAAATTTTGTGATTTCTATTTAGCAATTTTTAATATTTTCTATCTTTGTTGCAATTCTTTGTTCATGCATTGATCTTTTGACCTCAGTGAGCATTTTTACAACCACTGTTTTGAACTCTCAGGTAAGTCACTTCGTTCATTAGATCTGTTCTGGGTATTTATCATGGCACATCTGGAACATTACCTTTGTTTCTTTTTTATTGTCTCTATGCATTATACAAAACAGCCACCTCTTCCAGTCTTGAATGAATGGTCTCTTGTAGGAGATGAACCCTGTTGCTCAGCCCAGCCTGAGCTCTTAATTGGCTTTCAACCTTTTGTGACTATTTTCTTTGAGCCTACTTCTTTGCTTTTAGTGGCTTATTTAGAGGATATGCTAAGACTTGTATTTCCAAAGGTGGGGACTACAGTTAGCACCTAGATGTAGGCTGATTAGATCCTGGACCCTGAGGCTGCAGCTGAGAGCATGTAGTTAAGCCCTGTGCAGGGAGAAAAGGAAATGGGCTTTTTTTTTTTTTTTTTTCACCTGTTCCCTTTGTGCTGAGCACAGGCGTACAGTCACTAGGGATTAGGGGTGGTGGTACCTGCATCCATTAAGAATTGTATTTTTGTTTGCTATAATCCTGTAGAATTCACGAATGCAAGCCCCATTGGCTTTCAAAACCAGATGACCCAGGGACAGTTCCTTGGGTATCAGACATAAAAGTTGGGGCACAGTGTAAAAACTCCTTCCAGGGAGATACTAGTGATTGGAGTGGGCTGGAAGGAGATGGGAGAGGTGTCCTTCAACTTCCCCAGTCTCTGGGGAAGGCTGCAGCTGCCCCTAGCACCTGCTAGAGTAGGAGCTAGGTCTTAGGCAGCAGCTTTTAAAGCATGTGGATAAGCCTTTTACAGGGGAAGACAGGGAGATGGACTATTTTACCTGCTTCCTCTGCACCTGGCCCTGAGGGTCAGGTCACAGTGAGCTGTGACCATCAAGAATGTTTATTTTCTATAGCTTTGTGGATCTCATAAACACATGCCCTGTTGGCTTTCAGGGCTAAGGATTTTGGGGAACCTGTACCTCGTGGGAGCCTTCAAAGTTAAGAGTACTGGAGGTGGAGTCTGAATGCTTCAGAGCTCAGGGAGAAGCTCAGAACTGGGAGTTCTCTCCTGATGCAGTGCTGTGCCAGGGTTGGGATGTATCATGAGAGTGATCTCAGCCTTTCCTACTATTTTGGTATTTTCTCGTTTGTTTAATATGTAAGAGCTGCTCAGCTAGCTTCTGGATCTTTTTTAGAAGGAACTGTTCTACATGTGTGTACATCTGGCATATCCATGGGAGGAGGAGAGGCGCTCTAGAGCCCCCTTGGTCATCTTTACCTTGGGTGAATTACCATGGGTGATTGA
The DNA here is from genome assembly GCF_000754665.1 of Bison bison bison. Lineage (NCBI taxonomy): Eukaryota > Metazoa > Chordata > Mammalia > Artiodactyla > Bovidae > Bison > Bison bison. The sequence continues at coordinate 89,900 of NW_011477142.1, read as the reverse complement.
GAGTGGCTTCATCTACAAGCGTAGACAGACTCCTTGTCTGTCCCCTTTGAAGTTGAATCTGGTTTTAAAAATTGTGGCCATTATTGTTAATTTTAATTGTAATGTGAGAAGGCTCTTCTGCACTTCTAGACGCCTTCCTTATGAGTCATTTCTACATTCTTTTTTTAAATGTTTTTAATTGGAGAATAATTGCTTTACAATATTGTGTTGGCCTCTGCCATACAGCAACATGAATCAGCCATAGGTATATATGTCCCCCCTCTCTTGAACCGCCCCCCACCTCCCCCGCATCCCACCCTTCTAGGCTGTCACAGAGTACTGGGTTGCACTCCTCTTGTCACACAGCAAATCCCCACTGGCTGTCTATTCTGCACAGTAATGCTACTCTCAGTTCGTCCGTCTCCTTCCCCCGCTGTGTCCACAAGTCTGTTCTGTGTCTCCGTTGCTGCCCTGCAAATAGGTTCATCAGTACCATCTATCTAGATTCCATATATATGTGTTAGTATACAGTATTCTCTTTCTGACTTCCCTCTGTATAATAGGCTCTAGGTTCATCCAGTCTCATTAGAACTGACTCAAATGTGTTCCTTTTTATGGCTAGTATTCCCTTGTATATATGTACCACGGCTTCTTTACCCATTCATCTGTTGATGGACATCTAGGTTGCTTCTGTGTCCTGGCTACCGTAAATAGTGCTGCAGTGAACATTGGGGTACTTGTGTCTTTTTCAATTATGGTTTTCTCAGGGTAATATGCCCAGTAGTGGGATTGTTGGGTCATATGGTAATTTTATTCTTAGTTTTTTAAGGAATCTCTGCACTGTTCTCCATGGTGGCTGTACCAATTTACATTTCCATCAACAGTGTAGGAGGGTTCCCTTTTCTCCACACCATCTCCAGCATTTATTGTTTGTAGCTTTTTTGATGATGGCCATTCTGACCAGTTTGAGGTGATACCTCTTGTGGTTTTGATTTGCATTTCTCTAATAAAGAGCAATGTTGAGCATCTTTTCATGTTTATTGGCTTTCTGTATGCCTTCTTTGGAGAAATGCCTATTAAGGTCTTCTGCCTACTTTTTAATTGGGTTGTTTGTTTTCTGGTATTGAGCTGCATGAGCTGCTTGTGATTAATCCTTTGTCAGTTTCATTTGCAATTATTTTCTCCCATTCTGAGGGTTGTCTTTTCACCTTGTTTATTGTTTCCTTTGCTGTGCAAAAGCTTTAAATTTTAATTGGGCCCCATTGTTTATTTCCATTACTCTAGAGGATCTTGCGTATACGTCAGAGTGTTCTGCGTATGTTTTCCTTTAGGAGCTTTATAGTTTCTGGACTGACATGTAGGTCTTTAATCCATTTTATTTTTGTGTATGGTGTTAGGAAGTGTTCTAATTTTATTCTTTTTACACCCAGTTGTCCAGTTTTCCTACCACCAGTTACTGTAGAAATTGTCTTTTCCCCATTGTTTATTCAAGCCTCCTTTATCAACGATAAGGTACCCATAAGTGTGTGGGTTTACCTCTGGGCTTCTATCTTGTTCCACTGGTCTATATTTGTTTTTGTGCTAGTACCACACTGATTTCTACATTCTTGTGTATTAAATACTATGTGTGACAGACTTACTAAGGAATATCAAAGTTACAACTGGGAGGAATTAGGTGGTCATGAGTTGTGAAACATAATCAGATTTATCGTATCGATTACTGTGACTACTTGTGAGGAACATTTTGGCCCCTCTTATCATGAACACTTCTGGATTAGAATATCTGAGATAGAACTCAGAAATGTGCATTTTAACAGGCTTTCCAGGTGATTATTTTGTAGACTAAAGTTGGAGTTCCTGCGGTCCTCTGGAATGTTTCATTGTGCTATTTTGTTGACATCATTTGCTAGTTTTTGCACCTACTAGTTTATTCTCTTGCCACGTGTTTTGCTACTAGATGAACTTCACATCTAATTTGATATGCAGTTCAATTCCTTAGGCACTCTCCTTCCCCAGAGGAATACTGGTATTCTGATTCTACGAACCAACAGCGGAAGCAATACAGTGTCACTTTTTCTGTCCCGAAAATGTGGGGAGTCGGGGACAGAGGGCATTAAGAAGCTGCTTTGTATTTTTCAAAAGTTCCTCACATGACTTTGATATAGAAACTTTTGTATAGTTTTTTTACAACTTTGTTATTTATCCTGCTATTCTGTTTTTATACCAAATCACAAGTAGAATTGCTTTTCTTATAAATATCTTTAACAAATCAACCAATTTTAATTTAGATTTTAGCATTAGTTATGGTTTCTTTTTCTAATAGGTCTCATCTTTAAGAAATGAAAAGCGAGGCTCATCATATCTCGTCTCTGCCCCAGAAGGTGGTTCAGTGGAATTTGTTGACCAGCATTCTCAGGGCACAGGAGCATATTACATGGAAACCTACTTAAAAAAGAAGAGAGTGTACTGAGTTAAGTTCTCGCCTTATAAACTCATAAGGTTCTTTGCAGTATCTCTGCTGTTCATCGCTGCCTTAACTACATTCAGACTAGCCATATCCTTTAAATTACGGGTTTATAACTTCCCAGAACGAACTGTGTTGTGCAGCAGGCAGAATTGCCAAGTCAAAAAAGTAAGTAGCAATAAGAGACATCAGTTGAGGACATATTCCACTAGAATTAGACACATCTTAATCAATGTGCTATTAACTTAGTCCATTGGGGAAATTAACATATATTCCAATATTCCTTGTTTAGGACTGGGAATAATTTTGACACCATATATAGAAGTGTGAAGCAATAAAATGGGAAACAGTCTTGGTTTCCCAAGCCTTAGAATAAATTTCTGATAAGCCAATGTGCATTTCAATTTACTTTATCTGGAAGTAATCTCATTCACAAATTTTTAGAACTTTTACTAGAATTAGAGTGCAAGTACAAAAATGCAGTGACTGGTAGTATTATACTCTACATGAAAACTTCATTATCACCCCCCCGATACCAGTCATGTGTTGTAAAACTCAAACACAGAGGTGACATCCAAGGTATATACCACTACCGATGCTTTACGCTTAATATATTATTTACCACTAATACCTCTTGTAGGGGGGAAAAGGTATTTTTTTAAGTAGCTTTGGTGATCTAGTAATAATTTCAGGGGTTGGCAAACTACTCCCTGTGGTCAAATTCAGTCCTCCACCTGTTTTTGTACTGCCTGCAAGCTAAGAATGATGTTTACATTTTTAAATGTTTGGAGGAAAAAAAAGTATGACTTGAAATTCATATTTCAGTGTCCATACATAAAATTTTATTCAAACACAACCATGCTTATTCACTTACATATCATCTATGGCTAATTTTTGTGCTACAGTGGCAGAGCTGAGTAGCTGCAAAGCATAAAATATTTACTATCTGGCCCTTTATAAAGTTCACAGACTCCTGATCTAATACCATTCATTCCCTAATCCTTTTATTTTACACCTACAAAAAGACTTAAATTTTGCAAGTAAGTGGCAAGAAACATAGGTTTCTAAGTCTTGTTTCGTATAATAGTGATGATTAATTTACACGTTTTGGTCATCAAATGCCCTATTTCCACAGTAAAGCAGTCAATTCTGCCATTTCTAAAGGGGTCTTATGAGGTAACAGTATTTATAACCATTCTTAGATAAT
>NW_011477142.1:71615-86150 GCF_000754665.1 Bison bison bison | reverse complement strand
GTGGCATCTGCTTGATATGCTTCTGTTTATCACCTTTTGTTTAATATGTATTATATTTAATTAAGACTTGAGTGGACTTATTTTTCTCAGTTTAAGAAATAGATGATGAAAGAATTATAATGGAGGCCCAAATAATGATAATTAGCATATAAATGTTACAACTGTATTTCTATAGTCCCTGTTTTGGAGGATGGAAAAAGGCTTAGTTTGTACTGAAGTTATAATTGGGGCATCTTTTTATGAAATTATAAGTCACATAGTGACAAGTAGTTTTTTTTAAACAAAAATTATAAAAATAATTTTGTGACCTAGGATACCACTTAATTGGTAATCAGTTACTTCTGAGGATAAACAAATATTTTCCTTGTTTCTTGAGTTTCTGCTTGTAATCTGATGCTTCCTCTGCTAGGTATTTAGTAGGCATTTACTAGATGTTTATTGAATGAGTATCTAGTTATTCTTTAAATTTATTTATTTTTTTTTCTAGTTATTCTTTAGATTCATATTGTTAATGCTTACTGAACACTTTTAGCATATAAACTATTTTTACATTATTTATTTACTCATAAAAAACTGAGGTCTAGGAATTATTCACTTTTCATACAGTAAGTAGTTGTGACAATAGACTAATTTGTGTAAGCACTTTAATATGTGCCAATGCCAAGGTTGTTTTTTTTTTCTTAGAAAGATTTTCTCCTGTACTATAGAAATAACTTGAAATTCATATTTCAGTGTCCATACATAAAATTTTATTCAAACACAACCATGATTATTCACTTACATATCATCTATGGCTAATTTCTGTGCTACAGTGGCAGAGCTGAGTAGCTGCAAAGCCTAAAATATTTACAATCTGGCCCTTTATAAAGTTCACAGACTCCTGATCTAATACCATTAATTCCCTAATCCTTTTATTTTACACCTACAAAAAGACTTAAATTTTGCAACAGATTTGTAAGTAAGTGGCAAAAAACATAAGTTTCTAAGTCTTGTTTTGTAGAATAGTGATGATTAATTTACACGTTTTGGTCATCAAATGCCCTATTTCCACAGTAAAGCAGTCAATTCTGCCATTTCTAAAGGGGTCTTATGAGGTAACAGTATTTATAACCATTCTTAGATAATAAGCTATACCTCTCTCTCTGCTTTGTTTCTTATTCAGTTGCAGTGTGTTAGGCTGAAAAATTACCCAGGTGTTTAACCCAGTTTTATCCAGCTTCCTTTCGAAAGAACTGTGTTTACTGCACATAACTTTTGACATCACCATTTCCTGAAGACCTTGGTATTCAAAATGCATGAGAAACCCTTTTGCTATCCAGAATGTCTAAGTTTGTTCTTTGTTATGAGACACTAATTGATGATGTAGAATTGAGGGGTCTCAGTGATCCTAGTCTTTTTGAAATCAGATCTTTAAGTATCTTGTATTTGAGGGACTTTATAATAGAGGGTATCACTCCTGTTTTAGAAGTTTAAAACTGGTATATATGATTTGTAATGTATTGCTTATATTAACTTCTACTGGCAAATGACAGCTAGAAAGTTAAACTAAGATAATTTCCAGTAAGTATACTACCTATAAATAACCAAATCAGGATGGGCATCACTCAGTTCTGACTCAGCAGATGAAAAATGGGTTCCCCATGCTCTGCACTTCTTGTTTTCCTGTTGCACTGAGCCTCTTCAGTGCTTTGTCATAACTCTATGACAGCAGAAGAAAGCGAAGATGGAAATTGTAGAAATATAAGCAGAAAGAGGTTGAAAGAACTAAAAGGTACTTTGAGTTAACAGGTGTGGGTCTGCCATCCATACTGGCCTGTGCCCCACTGGGACATGAGAGACATGACACATGACTCAAGTGGTGTTAGTATAAGGACCATTACCCATGCTCTCCCCACCAGTCCATACTGTTGTTTTTCTATGTAAACAAATTGTTTGTAATGCTTTGAAAATGAACTCTTAATATTAAAAGGCATATGCATGTGAAGGCTCCATATATTTATTTGTATAAAGAGTAAACAAAGTGCATAGAGAGTGGCCACAGGTTTGATACAGACAGAGACATTTGTGATGCAGGGTTATTGAACAGATTTATAAATGGCAAGTTTATTGCTGCCATCCAGTCAATACATAAAACTCTTTTCAGGATCAAGGGGGAAAAATAATGATATCAAACAAATAATAGACAGCATCAACAGAAAGTTTTGCAGACTCTTGGTCAAAAAAGATCTACAGTTCACATTGAATCAGATTTGACATTTTGATTACCCAGCAGTCTCCAAGCAAACTGAAAACCGCCTAGTGGATCCTGAACTCCATAGTCTTCTGGCTGGGTCTTTCAAGTTTTGCACAATAGGGTGATGATGGTCAAAATAGTGATCGACTCTTGTAGATGGATGGTAAGTACTGAAACACTCTAAGAACAGTGCAATGTACATGGTATATATGCAATCATCAGCATCCAGAACCAATGCTGGAACAGCTTGCCCCAAAGTGGTAGAGTTACAAAAGGACATACACTGACATTTCTGAAAAGCATGGATGCAGGTTGTTGGCCTCGGTTCTGATTAAAGGGTATACTGTTTAGGGAAGCACTGGCACAGGTTTAGTTCTCAAGAATTAATGTCATGCAGCAAAGTGTCTATTCCACAGCTGCCCCTCTGGGTATGTATGACCAGTCTTCTCAAAAATGGGTACCGCTGGTCACCCAAGGGGACAGGAGCTAAGCCACTGCAAAAACAACTCAAAGTTTATGTCCTACTGTTGACAGGAATACACTCATCTTTGTATAGAGACAATAGTATACTAACTGGTATCTATATTTCAAGAATGTTTCATCTATCATGGTACAGATATTGAAATTTGAGGGCATATTAGAGTATTGGCTAAATTCATCAATCCTCATCTTTAGGTGCCAGAAAATATTTATTTCATATCAACTGGCAGCTAAGAAAAAGCAATCATCTTGAGACTCTACTTTGGTCAGCTCCTCTTGTTTTGAGAAATCCCATTCTGGTTTTCAGCTGTGATGGTAAACTAACCAAACAGTGATATAGTCTTTCCAAAAGGAGGAGTGCTTAAGTGCTTTCCAATATTTTGGTTGTCACTATGTTACAGGTATCAAATTTAAAGAGGAAGTACTTACACATGTTAAGCATGTGTAATATGCTTAATATGTGCCTTATATATGGATACGTACCCTGGTATCTTTTTAGACAGAATACAAACTTTTTCCAGTAACAATTTTTGTAAATGGCTTGGGTACTGGTTGGGGGTAGGAGGACACATTAGAATTTAAATGTTACTCATGCTTCTTAGAAGTGCTTCAAATCCTTCAATAAGGTTCTGAAAGGTTGTCCGATTAGATGGTTGAAATTCCCAACACTTTCGCATATGTTGATAAACCTATTTAAAAAAAAAAAACAGTAAAAAAATTGTTTAGGAGCTTTTTTTTTTTTAAGTATAGAAACATCAAGAACATAATTTTGAAAATGTGAATGAGTTTCCTTAAGTCCTACTATAAAACAAGAGTATTTGAATAACTTAAAATATAGAAAATGTGGCACATCTATAAGTATTAAATATTAATACTTAATATTATTCATAAGTATTTTAATATTTGAGAAGTTCATGGCTTAACTGACCTTGCAAAAAATCCAGGCCACAAATTACTGTAAGCCAATTTAAGGGTGACGTTATAGCTCAGTTTAGACTACAGATTTCCATACTGGCTGCTTCATTCTTTGGCTCATACATACTATTCAATGTACTTAAATAGTCTAAAGAATTAGTCTTAAAGCAGTTCAGTTAGAAATACAGAAAACTGATTGTCACAATAAGGTAACGTCAAAATACGCTCCTCTCGGGTGCTCACTGAGGTAAGCCTACTGTTGAAGGGAGTTCCTTCCTTGAACAGTGTGTGGTTGTCATTTCATTTGCCCCAAAGATGGTTTTCTCAGGTGGCCGAAATTCAGCATCAGAAATCTATTTTAAAATGCAAGCAGTGAAAACAGTTTTATTACTGCGAAATGGCCCATAAATACCTCATCTGGACAGTTCGGTGGACATGGCAAGCGTTTTCCTTCTTTTAATGTATTCACGAGTCTTGTTACCGTCATCTGACCATGAGTTGGGCCTATCATTTTCAGGAACAACTATGAAAAATAAAAATCAAATGAAATATTTTACTTTTTGCACATATTTATATAAACTCCAGAGAGGTTAAAGTAGGATTTCTAGAATTGGAAATGAAAACAAACAGGCTTTTCTCCTTAGTAACTCAAAGTCCAGGATGCTTTTCCTTTCCATTACAATACACTGACTGATTCTTTATGAACTAAACTTACAAAGCAGAGGGATGGACACATTTTCATTGGGGGCCAGATTCAAACAAAGGACAAGTCTGACTTACGGCCATGGGACTGGAATCTGAATCACAGTAAGTAAGCAGCTCATGCAGAGTCACTCCGAAAGACCAGACATCAGAGGCGATATAGAACTTACACTGAATTAAACATTCTGGAGCATACCTGAAAGAGAGCAGAACATGAAACTTCATTTCCTGGGAAGGACATACCAAAAAACATGAGAGTAACTCAGCCTAGAGAGCTGACTTCTTAGAATATAACATTCGAAGACACGTAAGTGTATGCTATATGTTAGTCACACATCTGCTGCCCCGGTGCACACCTGGCGTGAACAGTATCCCTGTGGGCCCTCAGTTCACACAGCACAGGCTCTCCCTGGGGAGGGGTGTGGGAGGAGGCGATGACCACAGGCCCAGATTTTATCTGCCTGCAAGGTCACAGTGAGTGAGTAGTGACCTAACTGCCCAGTCCTCTTACAGTATCTGCTGCTTTGGTGAATGTTACCCATTGCCTGAGCCAGAAATTGAGATATTCCCATATCCGGTCTCAGAAATACTTCTCAAACCTACTCACTGCTCCTAAACCCCACCATCACTGTCCAAATCACAGCCCTAGTTCATGCCGTCAATGCCCCTCGCCAAATCAGACTCCCGGCTTCAATCTTGCTCCTCTCCTTCCCATAGTGATCTTTTTATTTATGTATTTTTTCCATAGTGATCTTTTTAAACAGAAGCCCCATCCTTAATCCTTCTAACAGCACCCCAAAACCCCAGCTCCAAAACTCAAGTGTCTAGGGCATTGCCTTAGCAACTGCAGAGACCTTTTATCATCCAGGCACGTCGAGCTGATTCCAGTTCCTGGGACAGCCACTGCTCTATCTCACTCTTGCCAACACACACATGCCTCCTTCTACCCATCTTTACAACCCTCCAGGAATCTTTTAAGGACTTAGCCTAACAGAACTTCCAGAAAAACCAAGCCCGAACACTTCTATGATTATGGCACCATGAAACTAGCTGCCTCACCCATTAAAGTCTAAACTCGCTCATCTTATTTACCCTCGAATCTCTAGTACCTGGCACCAAGCAGGGCTCCTAGGTAGTCCTTTGAATAAATGAATTCATGTATCCACTGAATATGCAATGAATAAATGGAGGTTTGGCGTCCTTGGGTGGGAGAGACCCAGCTCGCCCATGTAGGATGCACCCACAGTGCTGGTCAGTTCTACAGGACAGGGCAGAGTGCAGGCTTAGCAGCTTCCCCCGTGGACAGTGTTCCAGACTGAGAGGGGTCCAAGTCAGGGTGCGGCCTTCCAACCAGGACCTCCCATGGATTTTCCTCTGCTCTGAGTTCTCCCTGAATCTGCCAAAGCCTCCTCGTCAACTCATACTTGCCCTCCAGGCTTCCTCTGCATGGCTGTGACTACTCTGGCTGCTAACAGTTTTAAGAACTGTCAGAGGAATGCCTTCTCAAGGGAAGACAGAGATACTGACTGCTGTTAGGTTTCTTCGTTGGAAGATGTTGTCTTTGAAACTCAGACACTGGCTTTCAGTGAAACAGCTTAAGAGCTGTTTCTTGAAGGCAAAAATTAGTCAATTCCAAATGATCTAAGTCTTTTCTAATCTGGACTAATAAAAGAATTTAACATATCTAAAAAGGACCTATCAGAACAGTGGAAGCCCTTTGAAGCACTGAGGAAATCTGTTTGATTCAGTTACCAAAACACAGGGCTGTCCCGGTCGTCCTTGACTGTGTAGTACTCCTTATCAGTTTCGATGGCTTTGGTGAGACCGAAGTCCCCGATTTTCACCTGGTGCTCACTCTCCACGAGGACGTTTCTTGCTGCTAAGTCCCGGTGAACGTACTGCCGAGAACCCAGATAGTCCATCCCCTGTGGGAGAGAAGCAAGGCAGAGTGCGCTGTGAGAGCAAATCAGGCGGGATTTTGTCTCTGCCGCTTTGTAACACACACAGAGATACAAGTGTCATTTCATTCAGGTAGCACTTTGTTTTCACTTTTACGCAAAAATAGTAAGACCAATCTGATTCAAAGAAATACAGATTTAAAGAAACCATCACTTTCTTAGTAGAGGCTAATTTCAGTCCACATCAAGCAGAACAAAACAAACAGTATAATTATCAGAAAGTTTCCCACTTATAGCCTAATTACAAACCAATTACTCAGGACAGACTGCCTGATTTTTAAATTTTTACCATGTTTTTTCTTTTTTCTCTTTTTACCTTACAAATCTGAACGGCATATTTTAATTGCTGTTTGAGGTTAATTTTGTTCTTATTCTTTGGAAGATATTCCTTAAGGCTCCCTGAAGGCAGAAACTCCATGATGAGCTTAATACCATTTCCACCTGTTGAGGGGGGAAAAAACCCATCAGTTGTTGTTCAGTCACCAACTCGTGTCCAACTCTTCACATCCCCATGGACTGCAGGGTGTCAGGCTTCCCTGCCCCTCACTATCTCCCAGAGTTTGTCCAAGTTCATGTCCACTGAATCAGTGCTGCCATCCAACCATCTCACCCTCTGTCGCCCTCTCCTCCTGCCCTCAATCTAACCCATCAGTACAAGACAGTCAAATGAAGGAAGAGTACAGGGCACAGGATCTGGAGACAGAGGACCTGAACTGACTTCAGCATCGACCCTGAAACCACAGGCAACCACAGGTTAACCTCTGCTTAATCCCAGAGGTTCCAGAAACTTGGGATCCTCAGGAGTGACCAGGGTACCTACCCCAGGGTTGTCACCATTCACTCAGACAACGTTGTGTTCTGCAAAGCACTCGGCAAATGATTTTAAAAAATCATGAGCCACATCATTTTCACTACAAATTTCCAAGTGCAATAACATGAGTGCTGCAGCGGCTTGTACCAAGAGACATTCACTAGTGAACACTACTTGCCACTTTGATTTAGACAACCAGAAAACTAAACGCCCTGCCTAATGTTGGGTCAGAAAAGCAGATAAAGGAGAGGAGTGGGTGTCAGTTTCAACTGGCCTAGTGTGCTGAGTATTGGGACAGGGGAAATCTAATCCCCAGTGTGCGTGTAGTAGCCACCTAAAGAAACAATGCTGGAACCATCCCTGCCTAGGAGGGAGGCTGGGTAGTCTTCTCGGAAGCTCTGCAGCTGCTGAGGGATCTGACAGTGCGTATGGCTTGCAAGTCCTAGAGCTCTGGCGGTTATCAGCTAGCACTCAGGCAGCCCAGATGAGGCTGAGGGCATGGCCTGCTCGGCACTAGCCTTTATGTGACCCCAGACAGCCGTTTAGTCTTTAAACAAACCACATTTTGCATAACATACCATCTTCTGTGCAGATGCCTTTATACTTCACAATGTTCTCATGATAAAGATTTCTTAAGATTTCAATCTCCTTCTTCAGATCAGCGATGTGGTTCCCTCCACTCTCGGGCTTCAGGGATTTGACAGCCACTTGCTCCCCTGTATTGTCCCCCTCAGGGTCATACCTGCAGAGCTCGACCTTCCCAAAGTGGCCCTGGAGGGAAAGATGCACATGCTTGATCAGAGAGGCCCCAGCCTGGGTCAGCAGGACACACTCAAAGATGAGGCTTGTTCCTCTGAAGGCCGGGGAGGGCACATACTGCCTGACCCGCAGGTAACAAGCTCTAACCTGGTCTCTTCCTACTCCCTGTGCCCTTCCCCCCTTAGCTAACATGCCATCCCTTCTTCTGTTATTGCGCTAAGACAAGAAAAGGCTCTGGTGACTGGTGAACCGACACATCAATCCTAGTTTCCGTGAACGTGTAACTCACAAGGAAATGAAGTGTCAGGTGGTGCAACCATGGCATTCTTTGACAGCCCTGGGTCCACGCTACAGGAGGCATCACAATGTGGCTACAAAAGGCAAGGCGTGAGTCTTCAGAAGATGGGGATTAGAGCCCAGCTAAGCCACCTACTGGTGAGGTGGGCCTAGTTACCCAGTCTTCCGAGTGGCTCCAGAGGTGCTCGTGTACACACTGGTGGTAAACCCAGGGATGCTGTGAGGAAGCGGGACCACTGTGCCTGCAGAGTGCCAGCACCCGGCCTTGCACAGGGCACCCGAGATGGGACAGTCTTTATAAACTACAGGAAATCTGTATGAAGATGCAAATCCAGTAGCTTCTCTAGTCACATTTACTGTTAGGGAACTGCCATTCAAGGTCCTGAAGAAAAGCTAGCATTCTATTTCAGTGTTCTGTGAGGTAAATCCACAGTTCATTTAAGCAGCCTCACAGGATACATATTCCCAAAAAAAGTCAGAGGCAGCGATTGTTCTATTTCTACCATATCTATACCCATCCCCTAGGCCTCTCCCTTTATATTCTCTGTCCCTTATTAAAAAAAAAGGGACAGCGGCAGCTCCTGAGGGTGCTGACTAATGTCCTGTGTGCATGAACAGGCAGGCATGTGCATGCTGCCACTCTTTGTCAGATGGAGAAACACACAATCCCTGAGAAAACACTGGAAGATGCTTCCTCTTATAAACTTTGACCTGAAACGAGAGAGAATGGAGAATGGCTCTAGATGTCCAGAGAGGTGAATGGTCAGGAGTGAAACTTGCCTCTCCCAAGTCACGGATCCTCTTTAAGAACCGCTTTTCAAAATGTGTGGGATCCACTTCAGTTGTTGGCTTTTTTTCTGATACAATGTCTGGATCTAACAGAAGAGAGAAAACATGTTAAAAAAGAGTGAATGCCCCTCCAGGCTTCAAGTTGTCACCCCCTCCCCCGGGCCCTGGCTGGTCTTGGTTAAACAACTTAAGGCAGTCTTACTCTGCTCCTCCAGCTTATTGATGTCTCTCATGATGGCTCGGAAGAAGGGTCTCTGGTTGGGGTCGTAGTTCATGCAGCGGGTCATCAAGTCAGCTAGCTCCTTACAAGATGGGGTCACTGGCCTGCACCGGCTTTCATAGAATCTCTCTTTCTGCAAAGAAGAGGACCATGTAGAAGAAACCAAAGGAACCACCCACAAACCTTTTAACCCCAGGTCAGAAAGAGTTACCTAACAATCCCTAATTTAATTCCCAACAGCTCTGCTTAAGGGTAGACTTCATAAATGTGAGTGCTGCTGTTGCCTTTTTTCACAGCTGTGGAAAATCTCCTGATACAAAAATAGTCTGAATTCAAGGAAAATACGCAGTATATCCTACCCAGTCCCAAATAAGCTGTATTCCTGCAAAGTCATGCAACCTTCTGGAATATGACTTGGCAACATGTGTAGAAATCTTCAGATTCTTCAAACTCTTTGACTCATTAATTGCAACTACAGAATGACTCACAAATAAGTCAGATATAAACAAAGATTTATATTTAAAGATATTCCCTGCAAAATTAAACAGAACATTACAAATATGAAAACAACCTCAAGGCCAAGTATCTAATTTTAGTTAAATTAAGTAAATTAGAATTTAATGAAACAATGAACTCTTAAATCAATTTAATCATATAGGATATTACATTAAGTGAAACAATTCAGCATGGTCCCAATTTTGTTTAAACTGATAAAAACAGACAGGAAGACAATATGCCAAAGTGTTAAATATTAGTCAAGGGTGACTGGAATATAGTGATTAATATTTTCTTTTTTAAAAATAGTTTTCTCTATTTCCCAAATTCTCATCAAGTGGTTACTTTAAAATTCTGAAACAAATGATTGATTTATTTAAATCATTAAAAAAATTCAGTAAATTTACTACGCTCCAGACTCTGGTCTGTAGCTGAATCTCAAGGGTACTGGTTTCTCTTGTGGTCCCTGTGGATCCTGCTGTAGGGGTGGGGAGTTAGGCTCCAGAGGAGAGGAGGAAAAGCGAGAGAATGAGGGAGCTGAGGGCTGCCCCTGCCTTGGAGTATTGCTCACTCTTCTAGGCTCCAGTGCAGACCTTTGCTTACCCTGTCTCCATATTCTACTCAGCCCCGGGTAAACACAAGGTGCTCAAACATACTGACAGCAAATGGTATGCCGTTTTGTTTCCAAGGAAGTTAAAATTACTCCCAAAAGTCCTGCCTGAAAATTCCAAATAGCAGATCTACAGAGGTGCTGATTTCTCCATGGGTTTTAGCTTAATTCCTCTTGCCCAAGTCTTGCACCACGTTCATCTGTCAGAAGATTAACTGGTTAGAGGTTCTTTAGCCTCTTTGGTATCTCCTCCAAGCGCACCCTCCACACTGAATCCCCACTGCCACTTCCTGGCTCAGGCTCTCACCATTGAGCACCGCAGGGGACTCAGTGCCCTGCCCTCTCCTCAGCCTGTCCATCTAACTACCGTCTAAGCGCGCCGTGCCGGCGCGGCCTCCAAGCCCTTCACCGGGCCTCGAAGCCCTTCACCGGGCATTTAGGGCCTCTAGAAACCTAACCTCACACAACCCTTCCCACCTGTTCACCTGTCACTCCTCTCCACACTCCAGGCAAATGGAACCACTTACTGCTTCCTGTAGACGTCTGAAATGCCACCTTCCCCTGGACTTGGATCATTCCCTCCCAGCTACAAGTGACGCCTGCCCCGCTAAACACACAAGGCGCATTCCAGAAAGCAAATCAGTGAGTGGGGATCAGTGGTCCTTCACTGTAACTGCTACTGCAGTATCCCTTTAGAGTTAGAAAGCTCTACTAGCTCTCTGCAAGTGAACAAGCAAGAGTTAGCCTTGAAGTTGTGCATCCTAGCTGAATAACCCAGGCCATGAGCCACCTGCATCTCGGTTACCTGACCTGTAAAACAAGAGTAATGACACTACCCTACCCAACACGCATGGCTCTTTGGGTGATGGTTTCAGATCCTTACTGCTAGTTTAGCCCAATTCTCCTTCTAGACCCTAAGGTCACTACGGGCAGGTAAGGCCTGTGTCTCTTTCATTGTGAACCCCTAGCTTCAACTTAGGACAATGCCTGGTACACAGGCAGGACTCATAAATACTTGTGTGTTAATCCTGAGATGCTAGAATCAGCTCCTGAGCTCGTATTGTATACCTGGCACTCTACGTGCATTATTTGATTAATCGTCGTAACAACCCTGCAAAGTAGGTACTCTTTATCTCCATTTCATAGATGATGAATCCAGGCCCAAGGAAACTAAAGTGTGAGGTTACACAGCCAGTAAGCCTGTGGAGGAGAGTCAAACCCGTGACCGTCTCCTCTCACAGTGTGGGGTTTCCTGATAATTCCTGAGACGCCCCTGTGTGTTCAAGGGGCCCTCACTCAGCTCCCAACTGGAAAGCAGGCGCTCACCTCAATCAGCGTCTTGTCTTTCAAGGGGATCTCGCCATTGTAGCAGATTTCCCAGAGTGTGGTTCCAAAGCTCCACTTGTCAGCAGCCACACTCAGATTCTTGGAGTCTTCAACACACTCGGGAGCAATCCAGGGGATTCGTTCTATGCACTCTGGAAAAGCCAAGAGGCGTTCACAGATCAGTGTCTGCAATACCTGGGGAGTGTATCACCACCACTGCAGCAAGAACTGGAAGTTAACAAAGAAATGCCTTCAAGCACTGTTTTCCAAACGTAGGCCGTGGCTGGACTGGGCCTGTGGAAAGCTTGTTAAAGGGGCAGTTTTCCAGCCCCTCAGCCCTGGCCCTTCTGATGCACCTGTCTGAGACAGGGCCTGCAGATGTGTCTGTTTAACAAAGACTCCCCAGGAGGGGGTGGGAGCCCATCTTCTGAAGCTTTGGCTTCAAAAACAGCAAGTCACCCCCGAGTGGAGGAGGTCACATGGACAAAGGGTTAAGAAAGGGAAGGCCAGGGAGAAGAGGCCAACACATGCAGAGTGGGCACAGGCTAACCTCCCCTTCCCCCCACACTGCACCATCCAATGTCACACTTCTCTAACGTGGGTTTTCTTTCATTTGAGAAAGAACAAAAGAAGTCACACATCTCTTGCACCCAGCTGCTGACCAAGGCCAATAAGCTGTTTGGACCCCCTGCCACGTCCACAGAAACGGCCCTGAATGAGCTCAGTGGCCTCCTGGAGCAGCCTCTCAGCCCCTGATGGAAACAGGCAAGAAGCCACTCCCGAGCTAGGCAGTGATGCTCAGGCCTGGTGGCCCTCCTTCCCGCCTTCTCACGTCCTTCCTCCTGACAGACAAGTGCAGGCTGGCCCTAGGACCGTGTGCCTACCGTCGCCTTGCTGCCGGCTCACCTCACTGGCCTATAAGGCCCAGATGAAACCCACCTCCTTGCTGATTCACTCTCTGGGCCCCCCGGATGTCGTCTCTCTCCTCTGAATTTTACTGGCCCCTCTTGCAGCATCCCCAGGCTTCTCTACTTGTTCTAGAGTCACCGGTGTCTGTGTCTCAGACCCTTGCTGATAATAGGACCCCCGACAGGTTCAGGGCTGGGTCCGTCTCAGGACTGCTGGACGATGGCCAGGCAGTAAGTGTCAAAAGGTGCCAAAGGATGCTCCCTGCTCCCCTTCCAAAGAGTGGATGATTTGGGTCTTATTTGTGAGGCCTGTCCTTCATCCTGGTTTCCTTCTAAACTCAGTCCATTCCTTGACTGAATGACTGAGCAAAACTCTCACTGCTGAAGACCACAGGCCATGGCAAGTGGGGGGTACCAGGCCCAGGGGCGCTCTGGGACCCCACGTGGGCCTAGAGACAGAGCACGAACTATGCGGTGCCACGCAGCATTTCAGCTGACGGGTCTGCCCACTCCTCTGGAGTTGTCGGCACAGGGTGACTCATTCAAAGACAAGATGCCTCAGCAATGCTAAGGCACCTCCCCAAACTGCTCACTCGCTACAGGGGATTTCAAAAGGAACACAGGGAGGACCCAGGGCCCATTCCTCCTGACACCCCTCTGACCACCCAGGACCCACAGCCTCCCTCTGAGCAAGGTGCTACCCCTACACCTCAAACAAGCTCCTTCATCACCAGGACCAGATATGTCTTGGCCAAGTGGTTTCTTCTACTGCACAGACAGCTCCTTGAGGTCAGAGACCAACCTTCCCCCGCACAGCATCTCCTCCACCCCCAAGGGCTGGGCAGGAGCAACAGACACCTTTTGCAGAAGTATGCTTTCTAAAAGGAGAGAGAACCCCAGCCCAGCCCCTCCCCAGCTGGCCTGGACCTGCCTGCAGGGGGTGGGGAGGACATGGGAGGGAGGGGGAGCGCACCTTGCCTGGAGAGCACAGTGATGGGGATGCCAGGGTCACTGAGCTTGATGAAGGGGCCGCACTCACTGTCGATGCCCTCGCGGGCCAGAAGGAGGTTTTTAGTGCACACATTTCCGTGGACCAGGTCTTTATCCTCCTGCGGAGTGAAAAGGCTGACTCAGCAGAAATGGCAGTGCTGCTCCCTCCTTCCCGAGCCCCCTCCTGTTTCCAGCCCTCGGGTCATAACCCACATTCCCCCAGCCTCAGCCAGACCCGGGCAGCCAAGAGCTCCCATGGATGATCTGTGCAACTTGGGCACGTTCTATAACATCCCTCTGCTCTACTTCCCTCATCAGGGAGACAGGGATGACTAGGGTCGGGGGAGGGGGGTGGTGGGTGGGCAGGCTTCATAAGGCTTTTGTGAGAATTAAAGTGGTGAGAGCCTAAAAACACATGCACAGCTGAAGCATGGTAAGCACTCAATAAATGTGAGCTACTGCTGATCCCAACAGATTCATTCACTCATTCAGCAAGTACTGTAATATTTCTACTCTCACCATACAATGCAGTACCCAAGTCAGTCTTCTGAAGGGATAAAATTTCCCTCTAAGCAGGATCCATACGTAAGCACACAGAACAGCCCAAGATGGTGGTTTTCACTAATCACCAGGCACACCTGTGTAAAGGCACACAGCCCAGGCCCTCCAGTCTGCTTGGTTAGTACCTCCCTCCTGCCTCCCCTACTAGGAATTCTGGTTCTTGGCTGAGACGACAGACATCAGAACATACTTACCAAGTAACTCAGGGCGCTGGCCAGCTGTTTGGCAACTTTAAACTTCCAGGGTGTGGTGAGGACGTCACTTTTCCGATGCATGAAGAGGTCCAGGGGTCCCCCCTCCACAAACTCTTCCACCATGATATCTACAAACACAAAAACGGCCACATCTGCAACCTGACGTCCATCTGGGACAGCACCCTCCCCGATTCCCTCACCAGAGCCTGGTTTACTGACTGGTACTCAGCTTGACAGTCCAAGTGGCACAGTACTTCAGAGTCGGACAGGCTTGGGTTCAAGCCCTG
>NW_011477142.1:64920-71515 GCF_000754665.1 Bison bison bison | reverse complement strand
ACGCTCCTTCTACTCTGACTCTCTGAGCAATGAACTCAGCCCACCCACTCTCCACTTCCAGTGTGGGACCCAGAGCTGGCCAGAAGTAAACATTCAAGAAATCAATGAAAAACAAATGAGATTTACTTCCATGTCCACTACTAGCTTAAGCAAGTGACCTGCTCAGCGCTTTGCATTCCTTGATTACAAAAAGAAAAGCAAGAAGCCTGAGCAACATGAAGTAGATGTCAGCTCCCAGTCATCTTCACAGCAGCCATGCTCCCCGGCTAGGACCACCCTCCCCTTCCAAAGAGAAACACTTACTCTCCACATCTCGGACGCAAACCCCATAGAGGTACACGATGTGTTTGTGGGAGACCTGCCTCATCATGCTGGCTGCCTCAAAGAAGGCCTGTGGGAGAACAGGACAAAGACATGTCAAGGGCAGGCCTCCACTGACCGGACCCTAAAGTGGCTCAGCTGAGAGGGAAGGCAGTGGATCCCAGGGAAGCTCACCACTGTCCTCGTCCAAAGGCCTGGCCTCAACTGCCCGGAGGCACTGCCAAGCCTCTACTGTGAGTGTCACCTGGCTGGGACATAGGACTTAGGTAGAAACCCCATAGGACACAGTGCTGGGCTGGTGGGCTAGGCTGGCAGCAACTTCCTCATTGGATATTCATGTCCACTGCTGCTTCCTTCAAAGGTTGCGAAGTAACAACGTTTGACACTATATTAGAATAAAAGGAAAACCAAGGCAGCAGATGTCTGTCGAGACTCGGCTTTGTCTCTAACAGGATGTGGGAATCGTGGGTCAGTCATTTGACTCCTCTGGGCTTTACTTTTCCAGACTCTGGGTGATAGCCTGGGCTGCATCAGGGCTTTTGAGACCACTCAGCTAGTGTCCAAGGCTCCACGGCCGCCACGTGAACCTCTAGGAGGACACAGGAGAGAGTGGGACAGACAGGGAGGGACAGGCCAAGGTGGGGGGACTGCTCAAACCACCGTATCTGTACTCCCTCGCTTGCTTCCTATGCCGCGTTAACCCAAGATTCTATTTGAAGAAAGGAATCTTGACTGGAAAACAAGGCCAGAATGGGCAAGGGTTCCTCTCAGCCCACTGTGCTCTACTGGCTGCACAGATGGGGGAGGGCGATGAGGGTGACACTTGCCAGAGAAATGTCCCTGTGGCTGGGGTCTAAGACCTTCAGGATGACTTTTATTCTCTTCTCTTCAGAAGTCCCTTCGTCATCCTTGTAATCCGTGAGGGTCCCAGAGTAGATGTGTGTCCGCGTGCCTCTCCCAAGGTGCTCGCCCTGAAGGGGGAAGTGGGAGGTTAGTGTGACCCTCCCTGGGGCTGCAGTGATGCCGGTCTGAGTCCTCTGGGGGGCACACACACACACTGCTCGGGGGGGACAACAGCAAAGGGGCCCCAGCAGCTCACATCTCTCGGGGCCTGGGCCTGTCAGGCCTCCAGAGGAAACAAAAAGCTACTTGGCCCAACACAGCGGAGGCACTTCCTGGGCCCCAGGAGACAATCCTCTTATTCTCTGAACAGCAACCCGCTGTATCTCCCTCCAGGAACAGCCTGGGGCCAAAATATAAACAGTGACCTTTCGTACAACTTCCAAGGGTGCCCTTAATAGCCACCAATGCTGGCCCCACCCTGGGCCTCCAGAGCAGGACATCGCAGGAGGTTCCTCCACCCACAGGCTGGGAAATAGGAGAACAGGCTTGTGAGTCCTGGCCCTACTGCTTATTGGCCTTTGGGGAACTTGCTTTCATCACACTCAGTCTGCACCCGTTTTCTGTAAATAGGTTAACAGTATACCTGTCTCCTAGGGTTGGTGTTAATTATCAAATGAAGAATTAGGTAGAAAAGTTCCTGGCACACGGTGAGTAGAAGTCAATCTGTCGGCCGATGTGTTTTGTCTAATCGCCCCCTTGCACCTATTCATTCTCTACCCATCTATCTGATGCACAGGTATACGTGTGCATGCTTTCAAACTAGCAGTACAATTTGTACGTGCACATGCCCTAGCAATCCCTAGAGGAAGGTGACTGATAGCAGAGGCAGACTCAGGAGGGACAGGCCTCAGTTTCCCCACATATGAAAAGGTAATAAAACCAAATCAGCAGCATGAGAACTAAATGAGATCATCTGCTCAAGGCCCTGAACATACAACAAACAATGATCTGTCTTTAAGGCCCTTTTGGCTTAAGCTTAGACTCCACCTGCAATGTGGGAGACCCAGGTTCGATCCCTGGGTCAGGAAGATCCCCTGCAGAAGGAAATGACAACCCACTCCAGTATTCTTGCCTGGAGAATTCCATGGACAGAGGAGCCTGGCGGGCTGCAGTCCATGGGGTTGCAGAGAGTCAGACATGGCTGAGTGACTAACACACACACACACACACAGATTAAGTTTTAATAATTCTGAATTAAATACTCTTACTATTTGGAGTGAATCCAATTGTGAGTCACGAAACTCAGGCATTGTCAAGCTAATGATATTAACCCCACAAAACGTGTAACTGGGAGTTCTATCATTCTACTGATATGTATTATTCTAGGACCTCCTCTAAATGCAGAAAATGCTTTGTGGCTGACTCCCTAGGCTGATTTCTGTCTCTCTTAAGAATGTACACAATCGTTAATTTGGTATATTAATTTGCACAAATGCCACCGTTTGTCATCTGTCACAGCAGAATGGTGGTACATCTGCCCTGTCTACTGTATCCTGGCAAGGCCCTGTGGCTATTCATTAAAGCTGCATCTGTCATGAAGCGATTCATCAAGCTTATGGGAAGTTGTGTTCCCAGAACATCCTGTAAAAGCCATATGCTTTCAGAATAATTACTGTTCCCCCAGAAGCGTTGCTTATTCCGGGGGCCAAGTCACAGCACTGTGTGGTAAGGATTCCACAGCAACTGTGTGTCCCACTCCAGCCTCCCCCCACGCTGCGCCCTGTCTTTGCTGAGTGCTTG
The DNA here is from genome assembly GCF_000754665.1 of Bison bison bison. Classification (NCBI taxonomy): domain Eukaryota; kingdom Metazoa; phylum Chordata; class Mammalia; order Artiodactyla; family Bovidae; genus Bison; species Bison bison. Next base: position 68,551 of record NW_011477142.1, on the reverse strand, counting down.
TCCATCCTCTGGGGCTCTGCTTTGATGCCACTTCCCCCAGGACACCACTGCTGTCCCAAGACCAGGCAGCATGGTCGTTTGACAGACCCACACCCTGCCGTACCTCTCTACTCGGGACTTGTCTCCTGATAGTTTAATTATCTACTCAGGATAGATAAGAATCTGCCTCCCCCACCGGACTGTGTGCCTGCTGAGGGTGGCGGTCATGCCTGGCACAGGGAAGTGCTCAGTCACTCTTGGCTAAATGAACACTGGAGGCACAGAGGATGGCACAGAGGCCCAGAGGCTCAAGGGGAAGAAGAGAAGGAAGACCCTGGGTACACGTCAAGTTCCAGGAAGAAAAGAGGCTGGGGTGCTGCCCATCTCTGGACACAGCTCTGATACCCTGAGGGACAGAACAGTGAGATCTGCCCTCAGGAAAGCATTTACATAGTGAAGCAGGGCATTTGCCCCTGTGGACTTCCACTCCCTCAAGACCTCCTCAATCATTTCAGGAACTGATTTCAAAAAGCAGATGAACAACCCAGCCTCAGGCCTGCTACCCTTTGCCTGGTCCTCAACGAGTGAGCCCACGACTCGCCCTCCAGCACCTCCAAGATGGGGCAGCCTCTCTGGGGCAGTAAGCGGCCTGCACAGATTTCCTTCCCTCCCAGGCTGCTGGCACACTGGCTTAGTCTCCCCCTGTGTCAGGGGGCTTAGGTGGGGGGTACATAACAGAAAGTGGGGGTTCCCTGGACCTCATACCCTACAAGGCCCAAGGGCAGCTACGAGGAAAACTGGGCCTGCCCAAGCCTGCAGACACTGGGCCACAGCCCTCCGGAGGCTAGAACCCTGGTCTGAGGTGTCAGTTTCTGGGCACAGCTCTCTCCTTCAGGTCTGAACTGTGTGTCTCCTGCTCCCTCACTGTGCTCTGTGCGCCCTCAGCTTTGTTTTGTCTGGAAATGTCATCAGAAAGCCCAGGACTGAAATTCAGAAGCGCCTTGTCACAAAGCATGTTTTGGGGCCATGAGAGTCATCAGCCTATAATCCCCTATGGAGATCTGTCAACATGCCCACCAAATTCTCCAACTACTTCTAGGGCTGGTCCCTACAACTACAGGAACCGGGAATGGAAGGTCTCTGTAGCCCTCGATAACCATTCAAAAATTGACTAAGCCAGGTCCTTCAAGGAGACAGTCTAGGGTGCATCAGCAAGGCTGGGTGGACAGCAGGGCACCTGCTGGCTGACCAGCTTCACCTATGAAAGGGAAGTCCCCTTGTTCATCAGGATCTCTGCAAACATGACTTTGTTCTCCCCAGGTTCCCCAGGCTTCTCCACTGTGAGGAGGCAGGGCCAGGTCTGTTCCCAGGAATGGCAGCAATGACTCACTTGCGTAATATCTTTCTTGAGGATTCGATCGAAACTCAGCTGGCTCATGGTGTAGACAGGCTGCCACTCCTGGGCTTTCTTGGTGGCCACCAGCAGATTGGAGATTTCTATGGAAGAAAGAAAGAGAAGTCTGAGTGGAGCAATGAAGGTCTAAGGTCCCAGTTGCCAACATCTCCTCGGCCATGGGCTTGCTCAACACATACATGGGCACTTGTTGGCTCCGTCACTCAACAAATATTTACTAAGTACTTGATTCCTGCCCTCCAGGAGCTCATCAGCAAGGCTAATAACAGAGCCAATATGAATCAAATAATCAATCAAAATCTGTGCCACTACTCTTAAAGGGCAGGCACTCCGGGGTTGACACAGCAGGATCTGTACTGGTAAGAGAAGTCAGGGGAGGAAATGAAATGTTAGAAGCTGAGAACAGAAACTCTATAAGGTAGGGCCTGTGTCTGTATTATTTCCTGCTCTGCCTTCACAGCCTGGTACACAGTAGGCACTCAATAAATACTTGTTAAACATATGAATGAAGAACAGAGTGTGGGCTGAAGGATGAGAACTGAGGACAAAGGAAGCACACCAGAAGTGACAGGAACCAAAATGGGAGGGTTAAAACCCCAGGTTCCGTGAAGAACAGGGTGGGTGACCCAAAAAAGAAGGCTGTGCCAGAGGCTTTCTAGTTCCTAGCAGTGCCGACAACAAGGAGGCATTTAATGAACTGCTGGCTCAATGTTCAGATTTCAAGCAGACCATCCCCCAGATTCTACTGATTCAAATAACAAACTAGACCCCTTATAAAATCTGCTAAGTCAGGGTGAGCACAGGTGGCATGCAAGTCGCCGTCCCACCATGGAGCCACTCTGAGTTCCAAGGTTATCGTGAGGGAAGAAAGCACCTTCCAGATCGGACCAGTCACCAGAGTATTCATCCACTGTCCTTAAGCAATGGGCCAAGTGACTCAAATCCTCTATCCTGCCAGGCAGGATTTGTTATTTTCTTTTGTTTTTTTCAGCTCACACTTTCTGACTACCTTCTCTGTGCCAGCCACTGTCCTACGGAGTTTTATACACATTAGCTCCTTCCCTTATGACAATCCTATGAGATATATAGTATTCTTATCCCCTTATAGATCAGAAAACAGATTCAGAGCCATTAAATCATTTGCCCAAGGTCAGGCTCTGGATTCATGCTGCCTTCAGGGCTGGCTCCAGTCTCTTGCCTCCACAGCATGCCTGGCCCTAGTGGAAGGGGGTACAAATCTGGGAGCCAAAAGCTTGTTCAGATACAGGCTCCCCCGTTATCATACCTTGAGTACCCCGTTTTCAGACTCTCCTCCATTCTGTTATCCTGACTCTAACCCCAGTTACCTGGGAAAAATCAGCTTCAAGCAGGCAACTCTGGAGAAAAGACATGAAGAAAGGGCCACCTGAGTGGTGCCCAAGGGAAGGGTGTAGGCAGTAGGGCCACTGAGGAAATCAGAGAAGAGAGTGGGAACAGGGGCCATTTGTGGGCCACTTCAGAGAACATGGAACTGGGATCAAGAGTGGGGAAAGCTGGTAAACGTCCATGAACCTGTTTCTCCACTACAAAAATGGGGGACACAGTTATGCTCCTCACTGGGGTGCTGTGAGGGATAAACGAGATGATGCTCGTGGAGGGTCAATGCCTGGTGGGAGGTGACTGCCCCGTAACTGGCAGCCCCTGTGACTATGAACGGTGTCACATCGGTCAGCACCTTCATCTGTGTTGCACCACCTGATTCCTGGAGCTTTGGCAATGATCTGCTAAGTCCTCAGTGTCAGAGCTGAACCGTGTAGAAATCAAGCTCCAAGATTTGACTGCACGGATGAGAACATGAGAGAATCAGTGGTGACTGGTCAGTAGTTCCCCATCTCTTAACACGGTCACCCTCAGACTTGGAGAGGGACAGCAGCACTGGGCAAGGCACAAGAGAAGTAGACTTTCTTGACTATCACACTCATTCTGAGGGGCCGCCTGATTTTATTTATTCCATGAAGTTTCTTGGGTGCATTGAAGTGTGAAACCCAGGCTGGGCTCTGGCCATCGGAAGCCAGTGCTCAGAAGGGCTGAGGCGCTGAGAAACTCAAAATGACACTCTCCTCAGTTTTCACAATTGCGCCACTTCTCTAATTTGCAGGTGGCAGAGGGAAGACGAGGCTTCTGAGGGCATATGTGGAAAAGCCACCCACATACGCATAGTCTCGCTCTACCCCCCACAGCACCCACCCCCAAAGGTCA